>NC_047167.1:3636612-3940779 GCF_009819705.1 Hippoglossus hippoglossus | reverse complement strand
AATGTTCTTTGTTATGTATATGAAGGGGAGTTAAGTTTAATTAGCTGACAGTTTTTTTGTGTGTGAAACCGTCAGTCAGGGAAGTAGGGCCAGGGTTTAAAAAGAGGGCTTGTGTTTTGTTTATTTGATGATTTGGTGGTACTGTCCGCCCCTTAACCTTGTGTAGCAATTTTGTTCACTATTCACAGTTGTTAATGCAAATCATTTGTAGCACTATAACAATAAAAGGCTGCGTTGCCAGATTACATCGGCGCTGTGCTACTCCCCTTAGTCCTAGACCAAAACCGGGTTGTAACACAAGGGAACTAAACTAAAAGGTAAAATAAACTAACGTATTTATACTTAAACTTATACTTAGTTGGGAACAAAGACTCAACAAAGTACGTTTGTTGGAAGAAAAAACAACAACAAATTTGCTCTTTATTCCTCTCACTATTGCTATAATTTGTCTATGTCTGGGGACAAAGAGAAGTTAGCTACAGCTGTTAGTTTGCTCTCATCTTTATACTGTCCCTATTTTCCAGTTTCTCTCCAGGTTCCTCTTATTTTATCAGGCCTCATGTTACCCTCATAAGAAAATCCCCCTCCGCATGCACTTGAGAAAGTAAAATTCAATGTAAACATTGTGGTTAGGGCATAATATTTAAGGGGAAAAGTTTTCCTCTTGAGTTTCTGTCTAGTTGATGAAAAAGTGGTTCAACATCCATCTTTCCCATAACTATTAAATTAAGTAGGCTATGCTTTAAAAAAAGAAAAACAAAGTGAATCACATTTAATTGCACCTCTATCATAAAAGATAATGCTGTCATAATTCTTAGAGCATCTCTATAACAGAGGGAAGCAGAAATAAATAGGAGACTATATTTAAAGTGTACGTGCGCACAAAAGTTAAAAACAGCTCACCTGAGTCTCACTCCACCTGTAAAACAGTGTACGTGAATCTGCCTCAAAGTCCGCCCTCTACACGCCCACATTCAACCATAAATGGTCACTGCAAATCACCTCATGAATATTGAATAATCCTGCTGACCAATGGGTTTCTAGGGTTCGTTTGTGAGGTGGAAGTGAAGAAAGACAGATTGTTTGGAGGCCACAGAAGTGATGTCATTAATAAAGAAAATACACTGATACACGGCTGCTACTGCAAATAATACAGTGAGTGAGAGTGAGTACGATAGAAAAAACGGTGCCTGAAATAGACAAAGTAAAAAATTCTCATTTAAAGGTGGAGGGGGGAAAAAAGAATCACTTCACACTTTCAGAATGTGAGAAAACTTGTGGTATCGCCTGTTCGTATTTGAATCATCCCAAACTGCAGGATTATTACATTCAGAGACAGCTGTGATCCATAACATGTAACAGTATTATATTTTTTAACTGATTAAATGAGGCTTTACATAGAAAGGTAAATATCATACAGTGTTAATCATATCACACTGTCGGCTAATAAACCTGAGTGGTGAGTACTTGTGTTTGTACTGGGATGGTTCGGTTCCATTGGTCAATCTGTGTAATCCTGGACTCAGTTCAGCACAACGATCTAAGATCACAGATCTACACAATCTATATCATTTGATGAGTCAACATCATGGGAAAGGAAATCTTTGTGATCGCTGAACACTCGTTTCCTCCTCATCCTTCCATTCACTATTCTATTCCATTGTCTTGTCCCTGTGATAATAGCATGGCAACTGCAGCTGAGGCTTCTCCACCAATCAGATACAACACAGTGAACCATTTGAAACGTCGTCAGTTGACCCCCCTCAACACTCAGACACACACAAATAGACCAGAGCCAGATGATGAGCCGTTGTCTTTAAACATATCTTTTCTATCATCCTCAGACGTGATAAGACGTGTTATTAGTGTCAGAATCTCTTTGCAATATGCAATAATGACACTGCACCGCAGATGGGCATTTCAATAGCTGTATATGGTAGAGCTTGAATTAGAGCAGTCACTTTGGTGTCATAGACTGACTACATGATAGTGAATATCCTATCGCATGTTTACAAATGTGCATCCATTGAAGGAACATTCAGTGGCAGTTTCAAGAAAAGGTGCCTTTGAAAAGCAGACTCTCCTCCAGCAACAGGAGCTCGTGGTTGCTACGGCCACAAAGACTGTTGCTTTCAAGGAAATGGAAATTTCAACTCCAGGATGTGTTGAAAATGAATAATCCGGAAACAAATTACATGCCAGGTGCTACATTGAGAATTTCCTTTATTTGCTCTAATAGAGAAATTATTTTTTCTGCAGTGCAACACTCTCAACACTTCCCCCTTGAGCCTCACAAAAATATGATGTTGAACCAGCTTGCAAAAGAAAATAAACTTAACTCTGAAAATGAAGCAGGCCTCACCATGTACTTATCGTCTTTGTATTTTTACAGGCTTGCAAGATGTCCTTCCAGAGTTCCTGCGTGGGCGTTTTGTGGAGGCAGCCCTCAGCTATGTGGCCTGCAACTCAGAGGGTGAGTTGCTCTGCCGCAACAACGACTGCTGGTGCCGGTGCTCTCCCCGCTTCCCAGAATGCAACTGTCCCTTCGCGGACATCAAGGTCATGGAGGAGAACCTGGAGAAGAGCAAGGACGCCTGGAGCGGCTTCAACCAAGAGTTCATGGAATCAGGTATGGGCTGCGATGGTTTCCATGAAACCTGTTGAGCTGCTTACGATGAGGTTGGGTTGAATGAGGTTTTAGTTTGGCGGTTTCTTTTCTGGAACTACTTGTCATAGCTGTACCAGTGGATGTGTCAGGAATGAATGAGGTTTCAGCTTTAAGGTTGAACTTAACCCATATTTAATCAATTCATGGAGAGTACATGTTGGCATGGCGATTGTTGGCATTTTGTGGCACTTTTGGATTTTTAAATATGATGAAATGAAGCTGTATGCATAGAATTAGTGTGATTTTTTTCATATATTTCTAATACCGGTGATGGACGTTTAAGTTTGTGATGGCAGCTCAGTTATCTAGATTGTTTAGCTATGAGCAACGGCTCCAGTAGCTGCACACACCTTTGTGACAGACATGTTGTATGAAGTAGAGGCTTCGTCGGCCTGAGCCGTTCAGCACAGGCAGCTTGACTGAGACGGCTGGGCTAAAGCAACCATGACTGAGCCAGCGCGGTGGTCCCAAGCTGTTTGAACCACTGGCACAGGCAGACATGGTCTTGGCCACCTGGAAACTCCAGAGGAGAGAAGCCCTATACTTCATACGACAAGCCGAGGCTAGAGCAGCTGTGGACATCGAGGGGCAGGACAGGTTGGGGGACGTCTCTGAACGGCAGAAGATGTGCTGGTTTTTAGGGTTTGGTTTGAGCATAGATTTGAAAATGTGCATAGTTTTCCATTTTCCCATTATGGAGCAGTTGCTGGTGTCAGGGGCCTGTCCACCTTTGATTAGAGGGTTTTCACTTTTTTCAAATATTTTAATTGTCATGATGTCGGGACATCCCAAATGGTTGACTCTAATTAAGCATTGGCCACTGCAAGGTCCAAGACGGTTTGATGAACGTAGATTTTTTGTATAACTTTGGCAATAAATGTGATATTAAAACCAGCATCAATGTATTTTATCACAGAACAGTCATATAACTTAGTTTCCAGCTCAGTGTGCAGTATCACTTTAAAAACACATGCGTGACTGTGGAAATGATGAGTTTTTTAGAATATCCATTCTTTTTTAATGTGCACATAAAAATATGTGGATGAATAAATCATCACATATTTTCACCCACAAGTCTGGCTTGATTTTAAATTGCTTTAATTCCTTCAAACCATGATGTGGAGAAGTCTTTGTTTGAGCCCATAAAGTGGAAATTCAGAAAAGAAATTGTTCAAGTAAACGCCTGCAAGTCATTATCCACAGCCAAGTAAGTTAATACAATGGTGGCTGAGCCCATGGCCCACCAACGTTTCCTTCTGCTGCAGATTCACATCAAAAGCTTTTAACTGGCAAACCACAAGTTGACTTCATGAAGTAACGTGTTGAGTTTACAGTGAGATTATCGTTACAGTGTCGAGAACAGCCCCGGGCGACAGTCTGAACAACTCCAACTTCTCAGGGTGGATACCGACTCCTTTCACTGTATCCTGCCGTTCACAGACTCATGTCGTGTGCAGCATGAAACTACACAAACAAGATGAAGGTCATTTATTCACTGACTTTCTTATTAAAATGTCAATAGCCTAACAATGTTGTGACCGGCAGTATTAAAGTGCAAATGACGTTACCCACCAAGTAAATCGACCAGGACTGAAATTATACATACATAAAATACTCAGTGCAAGTCCTCCCTCATTATGACATTTTGATTCTGCGTCAGGCTGAGGAGGTGGTGAACGTGTTACAGTGAAGCTTTGACAGCTGGACTGAAATTGTGTTGCGTAAGAATGTTCCAGTCCCACATACAGCAGGTAGGATGGTGATGATTTATTGCTCCACGGTGAATTGCACTTTATTCCCACCAACACTCAATTCATGCAGTGTGTACCTGTGAAGTGTTGTTCTAACGGTGGCTGTAATCACTTGTGATATTGACAAATACAGCTTAGTCATGGAGGATGTGCGGTAATCTATTGGATAACAGTTCAGTCGCTGCTCCTTTTTTCTTCATAAAGACCAACACGTTACATTAAAAAGCCTCATGTGTGAGCTTCTAATAACTTTAGTACGCTGCATATTACCTGTTGTGTATGAGGGCGAGTTAGTGTTATATGGATAATACTCGCAATACTCCTGGTTTTATCTACATTTTTAATTGATGGGGTGAAAGGATGTTGTCTTTCTGGGACAAGGAGACCAGGTCAAATAAGGTCTGAATGAACCCGATGCCAAAGTGAACCCAGAATCTGACTCAAAACATGGTTAATGCGACAACTTAGTAAAAAACAGTACAAGCAACAGTGACCATCAGCCACCATGAGATCTGTGATAGCAAAACCTGTGCGCAATGTAGGCCTACTCATCTTACTAATAATTTTAATTTATACAAGGTATGAATATGTTATTTCTTATTTTAAAAGCTACATCATTACAATTTAAAGGGACATTTTAATTTTAATTTAACTTGAGTCTAAATCTTATAGCTGTAACTGTAGTGGTAACTAAATCTCACTAACTTAATTGCTGATGTCATCTGGAGCCAGATGTTAGTGATAGTGCTGTGGAGCCGTGGCATCGAGATCCCATCATACACCTTTGTGACCAACAGCGAGTCAGTCTTAGCTGTCAATCATGACATTTCACCCTGTTTTAGCATTAAATACCTAAAACTAAACTTATCACCAAAATGGCGCTTGAACATACATCTGTAGGACAGAAGCCATTTTGGAGAAAAAACATATTTTCCTGTGCTTTGACTTTTTAGTTTTGTACATGGAAGCATAGTTCATGACCCATACTGCAGCCAACCACCAGGGGGAGATCAAGATGGTTTGGCTTCACCACTGGGAGCTGTCACATTGTCAGTCTTTATATACAATCATTGAGTCGGACATGTGACTGACAAATCCTCAGAGTAGTTAAACTGCCACAGAGATGCTGCCTGGTTCACTTTTTGCTGTGCATCCAGAGTTTCGTCTTTTCAGATGATTGACTTTAGTTTTTGGACTGATCATGTCTCTGGTCCTTCTGGACTTCATTGTCACATTGTTGTCAGTGCTCCATGAGTTCCAGCCGGTTGAGCCCCATACACCCCATACACTATTTTATCATTTGTTAACTTTAACACCTTTAAATACAATATCAACTAAGCAGTGTTGTCATAAGCCAGAATCATTATTTAAGGGCTCACACTTACCTCTTTGTTGACTGACAGCAGTACAGCAATTAGGATGTCAAGGATTAGTAATGTTAGTAATAGTTGTAATATTCACCTGTAGAAGAGAGATAAGAGGGAACACTAGTTAATACTTAAAAGTTAAAAATAAAGCATCTGAAGTTATGAGAAAAAGTGTGTAGAGCTGTTCCCCATCATATGAAATTAAGAAGACAGCTTCAGCAGAGTGGGACTCATTCACACTGAGCTAAACTATCTTAAGATGCTCAATAATTTAAAAAAGGTTAAATTTTTGGATTCTCTAAGAAAAACAAGACGTATCATTGTTACTCAGTGGAACTCAGCCCCAGTTATCTGTGTTTGGCTTACTGTTTGAAACTGCTACATTGTTAAACACAAAATGGTAATGCATGACAATGTTTTAAAACCTGTAGTGTGGAAGCAGTGTCTTGGCACCCGCCGGGCAGCAGTGATGGAGACCCCATCAGGTGTATAATCTCATTCTCCTGAAACCCATTTTCAGTTTGCTGGGCTGCTTCCTGGAAACTATTCATCACAGAGAGTGAGACACGAGTGTCATCCACTGCCGCAATGATAAATAACAAGTCATGCATCATTTCTTTAAGTAGCTCTTTGTTGTTGTTTTTCGTTTTACTATATATCTCTCAAGTTATCGCCAGCTCACTTCTTAATGACTTGGAAAGTTAAGGCAGGATTTAATTTGAGGCAAAGTGTGTGTGTGTGTAAAGGTATTACTCATACTGGAGACCTGAATTCTTAAACACATCATGGGGACTTGTCATCTCACTCATGGCAACAAAATACAAGTAAATTGTTAAATTGTAAGGCAAGACATGGTTTAAGGTCAGGGTAATGTAAGGTTATGGTTATGTTAGGGTTAGCAGAGTGTTGGCTATGGTTAAAGGGGACCTATTATGCTCTTTCTTATTTTCAGAGGTAAATATAATATTACAATGTTGAATAGTCATGAAACATGGTTAGAGTTTACAAAAATTGGCTAAATGCATGTAAGAGTAATCCCTGTTAGCTACGGGGAGCAGGACTTTTCTTTTGTGAACGTCTGGTTTCCAATGTTTTTTTTCACCACTGGGAATTCTGACATTAGTTTGAAATATTTGGATATAGCCACGCCCACCTAGCAGAAGGAGTCGGAGTATCTCTTCAGGAAATGAATGTAAGTGAGTGTAATGTCCTCTTGAGCTGTGTGCTTCGTCTACATGCATGACACCTATTTTTCATTCTGATTCTTTTTTATTAGTATATTCAGTTTTGCGCCCGACCTGTGTTAGAAACATCGACCTGACCACTTGCCCGTAGTGAATTCCTTGGATAATAAGCAACTGACTCAGACATTTGCGTTCTCACATACAGCCCCTCTGGATAATTTGAGGAAATTATGCTGAGTTCAGTGCATGTCTGAAAGCAGCACAGGAGACATGACTGTGTGTGTGTGTACATGTTGGAGAGGTGTTACCTATATTGTGGGGACCTAAATCCGTCATATTCTATTACTGTTTAACTCTCAACCCTCCAGCCCCTGAATTTGCAAATTGTTGTTGTTTTATTTTCTGCTGCATATTAAATCTTTGTAAAGATGCACTGACAGTCCATCACAGAGGAGGAAGACAAGCATTTGTGAGGCTTTCTTGTTCTGCTGATGTTGTGGGATTTCTTCTTGCCTTTTCCACTGTTTGTCACAGCAAACGAGGCCTTTACGTACTTTCAGGTAACGAGCTAAAGATATCACAAAAGGCTTCCTGGTTTGTTGCGAGCACATGACAGACGGCGCAGACGTGCATATACTGTGCACCCACAGGCATGTATCCAGGGGTCATCAAAGTTTTATCTAATTTGAGGGGAACACACAACCACTCACACATGCACACACATGCAATCGCCTCATGCAGAGGCAAGTTAGGGTGAAAAATGACTGCAGGGAGTTGCAGGAGGGTAATCTACATGGCAAATAATGTTTGACTTTCAGTACTTTGTTTATCAGTAGTCATTGTCTCTGTATTTGTATCTCTACCCCCACTCTTCTCTTATACACATATGCGCGCGCACACGCACACACGCACACACACACACACACAGTGACGTGGGCTATTGGGTGTACTCTTGGGTGTCTGCAGGAATGGGCTGATAAATTTATTGAGGTGATAGGAAAATAACTGGGAGGATTTTGTGTGTGTGTGGGTGTGTCGGAGATTATTCATGTGTGTGTCAGAAAGACAGAAGGAAGACAAGGTAGAGACTAAATCATGTTGTGTGTCTGTGTGCGGGAGAAAAGAGGAGAAAAAAACCCTCAAACCTAAGCGACTCACTACTATTTCCCAACTAAAGACCCAAGGCTAGCTTGATATCTGTATTTATACCCTGTAAGTCACAAGATTAATACGAACATTTTCCTCATTATGTGAGTGGTTCAGTAAGTGGTTTTATATGAACTAGAGCAGTGCTTGTTCTAAACCCGGCCGTTTGGAATGGGCTGTTAACTTGGCCTGTGTTAACGCTAAAGAGCTACTTCAGAATTATTCTTTGTCATTAGTGAGTCTTCCTCAAACAGTATATTATACTGTCGCTTTGTATTGTTTGTGTGAACGACATTGTGTGCAAAGATTTTTATAATTATAGTGCAGTGTTCATCCTGTCTGGTTTGTCTGCGGGGAAGATTTTATAGTCAATAGTTTTCATAAAACTGCTTTATCGCAGTTCATGTAAGTTTGAATGATTGACTTTATTTTTACATACATTGCATGTCGGCTGTTTGAGAGGTCTGTTAAGCAATCGACATAATCTTCAGACCCAAGTTCTCAAATTTCAAAATAAAAGCTCAGTAATTCAGCTCATATAAACCATTGCAGCAACAAAATGCACATTGTTTTACTTTAAAGACTATTATTGGCCGCAGGCTACCAGTTGCCTACCAGTGCTGTAGTTTACCTGAGGATGTAGAAGAAGACATGTTCAGTTCGGTCCACAGACTGAAAGCACACGGCCCTGCCCCCACTGACTGCTACAGAGCTGTGGCCGCCTGTCAAATTACATGTTATTAATATTGAATGTATCATGTGTCCAAATCGCACCAAATTCAGCACTGCACATCCCGAGGCAATGTACAATCCACATGCAAAGTGTGCTGGTAAGATGAAGGGCTCGCGAGATATGCATTCCACATACAAACAGACAGATGCTTGTATGTACAGTAGGTGAATGTAGTTTATGTCAGCACTTGCCACCTGCTCAATAACACTCCAGTATTTAATAGTATTCAACAGACCCCCCCGTCTTAAAGATATGGTTATCATAATTTTAATATTGTGAACTAATCAAATGATTTGTCCAAACTAATTGGAAATTGGTCAAAAATGCATAATTGATTCATCGATAAAACAATAGATTTGTTGGGGACTATTTTCAGCTGTGGATTAACAGACATTTCTGACACTACTGAGTATTTACAACAGCACACATATCCACTACTGAGTAATCATCATAGTGAATGCCTGACTTTTTATTTCAAGTAAGTAACGAGTGAGTTACATGAAGAGAAGATGAAGCCAGGTGGTGTGAGCAGTGAGGTCTCAGCCACCGTGCATGTTGCAGGGAGTGAGGACAGGGTGTAACTCACTAATGAGGTCACCACTCATATAAGAAACATAAGATGGAGCCTCTCTGTAATTGGGATTCAATTCCCTGCTCCAAGGGTGACAACGAGGCAGCGTTATCTTCTCCCCTGAGAGAGAGAGAGAGAGATGGAGAGAAGAGGATTCATTTATTTTCATGAAGAGAAAGACTTCTCTTCTTACATCTTCTGCTGGATCCAGTGGACGTTGGTCAGAGGAGGGATTTATACATTAACTGTAAAGCATTAGAACCATCAGAACAATGTTTGATCAGTTGGTAATTCAGCTCTTTAGATTACAGTGGTGGAAGCAAGTGAGCAATGGGAAATCTTAGATGTTTCAGTCCTGGTTGATTTAGCAGCACATAATACTACAGGAAACAGAGTAGTGGAGGCAGAAAAACGAACCCTTGTCATTTTGATAAAGATCAATAATTGTCCCTTCCAATATTCTGCGAGCAACAGTAATCTGATTTCATGCTGCAGATGCCTGTCAACGCCAGGACACAGAGCTGGTTACCTGGCTGAGAAGCTGGAGAGGTTTGGCCTGTTACCTACAGCTCTTCAGCTCCCTGTGGCCCAAATTCCATTTCCTGTGGCGACTTCATAACAAAAGTCAACTCATGTTCCCCAGTTCAATATTTGTTATGTGATATTGCAGCAGTAGGAAATGTTTGCTTTGGATTAGAAGCATTTTTAATCAAGCATTTCTTTCTCACAGACACCAAGATCAAGAAATATTGCAACACTTTCATCAGTGTGAGGCTTATACCTCTTTCACGCCATAAAAATGTTGGTATATATACACCTTCATTTTTCAGGTACATTGTCCCTGATGTGGCCTTTTTCTTTTGATATCACGAACACACTAAAAACCGAGGCGCTCGCTTACCTATTTGTCTTGAAAAATTAGCGTGTTCACTGCTGATCAGATCAAACCCCATGTCTACTGCAGAGTCATTTGACCCGGGAGTGAATGCAGATTGTATCCATTCCCACTGCAGACAAAAGCTTTAGCATGGTAGATTGTTGGTGGTAAATAGTGGCTGGACATTTATGTGTTTAAATGTTGTATTTGTTTGTTCTTTGTTTGCATGCTAACATTGCCACTGATCACATTAGCATTACATGACGGTTGCCATACCAGCATTTAGTGTTATGACTGGCCCATGAACAGAACTTTAAAAATTACTTTTGACTTTCTCATCATTTCTTTTTTCCAATGAGCAACACAGCCTCAGCGAGCTGCCTGTGTGCTTCAGATGCACGTCCCTCAGTCCTATTCATTAAAAGGCTAATAATGAGGCACACTTGTTGTTTTCACTTCATATCAAAAACATGCCCTGACCTGAAGAGATGCAGGCAGCCATTTAAAGATCTTCAGCTTTGCGAGGAGCCATTATACGTGCTGCATCACAATGCTCAACACCAGTCACACTGTTAATTGGATGTGCTTGGCTTGCTGATCCAATTTGTAACGTCCATGTGTGAAGGAGCAGGTTGGTAATGTAACCATTAGGCCGACTAGTCAGACCGTGAGGCAAAGTACATTAAATTGACTCACAATAACAACAGCAACAAGAACAGCCGAGACAAGTTTTTGTGTTGTAAAACTCACTCTGGCTGTCATTGAGTCAGTACGCACGTACGCGGCAAAGCCCAGCTTCTCTCCACTTAAGTACAAATCAGCAGGATAAGTATTCATTCAAATCCAGAGCCCTTCAACAAGAATAGAAGGACATGTTTAACTTACAAAAGCCCTCTGATGGCACAAACTCAACAGCTTCTACCAGGAATCCATCATCTCATTAGGAGCTCTGTCTGTGGCACACTATGGAGGAGGGTTATTTCTCTCTCCTGTTGTTCAGTGGTTAGCATTTACAAAGCAGGCTGTGAGTACATGTACCTGAGAGGAACGTCCTGGGACCAGGCTGGAGTATACTAAAACGCATGGACACTGACCATGTGTGTAATGGCATACACAGGAAGCATTTAGTAGTTAGTAGCAGAACTGTTGCAAGTTGCTTGAATACTCGCATGTCTCACTATGCATTAACACTGTTGCATCATTGTAAAATGCAGAATTTCACCGCACAACAGGATCAGTGACGCTTGTACTTGATTATCCAGGTATGTGAGGCTAATGCCAGTTGTTTTCTGCCAGAACGGGGGTCATGTGATCGGAGCCTGATGAATCAGCGATGGCCACATTGTGACCGAAAAGATCCAAAAAGCAAGCGGGTGTGAGTTTCTACGCCCGTTGTTCTCATACTAAAATGGGGCCAGCAGCATTTCTAAAATTCTCCTTTTTAGTGGCTCTAAAACTCCGGAGTAGTGTGGACGCCAGGCGGATCGGTAGCAGAGTTTCCAAACAAAAGTGTTGTAGTGTGGATGTAGCCAAGGTTGATGGACGGGGCAACACACACTGACGACTGTTTGACCACAATCTTTCTTAACAATCTACCCTCTGTGTTGAAGAGAAAATCCATCTTTTGCCTATAAATATTTACCTTGCCGAGTGGTCATTTCACATCATTGACCGGCAGCACTGCTTAACCATAATCTCCTTGTTATAACTCGCAGCCATATATCATGGATGAATCTATAAATCCAGATCATTAATGTTTACATCTTCCTCTCTCTATCTCATTACACGTCCACTAATGTTTTCTTCATCTTCGATCTGTCTGCTACGTCTTCCTCCTGTATTTTTACAACGCAGTACGTCTTCTAATTGTCCCTCTTCCTCCATTATGTTGATTAAAAAGCCTCCTTGAAAGCTAACACAAATCTGTTTGATACTTGGTACCGCCTACAAATAGTCCTGGCACGGATTCCACTCAACGCTATCAGAACATCGCCCGCTTTAAATCTCTGCCCATTTCCACCTTTATTGCCGTCATAAAGCATGCTGCCTCAGTGTGCAGATGTGTGCACTTCCTGGAAATATCAAGACAACAAAAGGAGGAGGGATTATTTTAGTCCCTCAGACACATTTTGCCTCAGATCAAGATTTGGCTTTTTGGCAACCTCAGCCTTCTCATTTAATTTCCTTCTTTGATTTCACAAGAGGACCATGTTTGGCACAGGCAGCGCTCTTCACTTCCACATGTCCTCCTTTTTTTCCCATTGTCTTTTTTCTCAGTTGTTCTCCAGGCTCTCTGTCTGCCATGCTTCTTTTTTCTATTTTTTTTTTTTTTTTTTACAGTAGGAATCCCCCAACCAAATCTTTCTTCCAGCATGCTTTTGTTACAGCTGTTGTCATCGCTGGGTCTCTCAGTACTTTGAGCGTGAATGGAAACATAAGCGTGTGTTACACTGTGGATTAAGGGCTTCATTACAGTCCGGTGTGCTCATCTCACCAGACTCTGAGGCACAAGAGCCTTTCTACCATGGCATTAGATTTCCATTGGCAATGAAACCTGTGTGTCACCACTGGTATTATTTATTATATCTTTTTTTTTTTTACTTTTGAAAAGAGCATGTTATATGCACAAAATAACTTGGAAAGCATTACAATTGTAATCTGTTTGTTTTTTTTCATTTGAGAGGATGAGAGACCAGTGATTACTTTGCATTGATGTTTCTAAATGTAAATCTAAAGGAAATGTACTGCACTCAGCCCCTAAACCCATGGCAGCTCAGCAAGTCTTGATCAAAGGCCAAAGATATGCATATAGGCACCGTACAAATGTGTGATTAAGGAGGAAGCGGTAAACATTCGACATTGAAAAAAAAAACACTACAAGACAAACTTTGTATCAACTGCTAACATGATCAGCTGCACCGCCCCATTTTAATCATGTCTTTATCAATCAGAACAGATATGTTGTAGATTAATGGGGGAATAATGAAATTGGACAGGTTAATAACTGCTTCTATCAGTATTTGGATGACAATGCAGGAAACTTGCATGTTAAGGAATTTTGGAGAAACTTTATGGGTGAACTAATGGGGAGAATACGGGTCACATTTTAAATTAAATATAGGATTTATGGGTACCATCATTTTATTGATGAACTGAAGTGAGGAATCGTAAACTCACTTGGAATGGGGCATCTCTATAAATGACATCCCCATAGCGTAGAAAATGATAATCATACAATCTTCCCCCAACATCTCAATGGACCTGTTTCTATAAAAAACGGAGCTGGTTGATGTGTAGAACAGGAGAGGTGGTATTTTGTATAAAGTAGTATCATCTGCATCAGGATGTATTGATAGTTATGTTCAAAAGGGGAAATGGTTCTAATTTTGGAACCAGTTATAGACATCTTTTTGACACTGTGACAGTCAATGACAGAGAGGGACAGACGGACAGAGAGGGAGCTTTAACCCCAGACGTGGATTTATTTTGTTGTAGCTAAAAACAAGTTTGAGAACTAATGCTCAGCCTTTTTTGTTCAAGTGATGTGTTGTTCTTGAAGTGGAGTGTATGAGAAGCAGAAAGGTGTTACTTGTGCTCCCCTGCTTTTAAGATTTAGTTTTTTGTTTGCTCTGATTAGGCAATAAAATGTATTCCTTGATTCTTATGTTGTTGTTATTTAACCTGTTTGAAATGTATAGACTGCCTGTAGTAACAACTGAAGGATGATTTTCACAGTAACCCCGACTGCACTTAACACACTTACGTATATATGCGTATGTATGTGACATGTTAAGAACCGGAAAATAGGGCTCCCCTGAAAGCTGTGTAATTTGAACCCTGATTATAATAACTGCTGTTCATTTTTATACATAAGGACCTGAACCAATTTTCATGCTAGAATAGATTATATATGTAACGAGATGCGTATGCTTAATGATGATTCATCTACAGTGGGTTACTCACAGGATAAGTCTCCTTATGATGGCAATACCATGTTCAGTGTAGAAGAGGAAATGCTCTTCCACACTTTAACCCTTTGTGACAAGCTATGCAAACCCTTTCTAATGCACACAACATGGGTCAATATTGAATTGAATCAGCTTTATTGGCCATGTATGCGTACGCATACATGGAATATGACTGTTTTTTCCATTGCTCTCAAAGCACTTACACAGAAATAGACAAATACACAAAAAACTAGGATAACAAGGCAGAATGAGATGCTGCCACTGCCATGCTTCACCATAGGGACTTGTGCATCACCACTATAGGGACTTTATGGCATGTTTTTGTCCTGATATGCAGGGTGGCTTGTGTGAACATTTACACAGGACTGTGCGTTTCTAAATCGTAACCAGTAAAGTCAACTTGCCAGTGGTGGACTCGAGTTACAGTCAAGATAAAGACATCTTAAAGATAATTCATGCAAACTGGATGCTTCTGACCACAAGTTGAATCACCAAAGCAAATTATCTTTATACTTCTGTAAGAGATTATTGCTGAATGAAGAAATGCCTCAAAATGTTTGGAAAATGTTGTCTGAGTCTCTGGGATGTGATTTAATTTATTCAAGTAGCACAGCAAAAGAATGGCAACTGCATCACAAATAACATTAAAAAGAAACCATGTTAATCCTAATGCGGAAACGCATGATGTCTGTGTAACCAATGGGATAACATTTATCATTCATTTATTAATAATGAGCCACAACTGCTCCAACTCAGATCTTATTTAAGAATTGGCCCAGGCACTTAAATCAGAGTACACTTTCTGCCGAGGTAAACTGTCGTACTGTAAACAGATCTTACAGAGTCTCTCTCTCCAGTCTGTGTGCAGTTTCACGTTCCACTCTTGTTTCCAGGTGAAATATTCATCGTAGCGTTTCTTGTCCTTTGCCAGCTCTTGTAGATACTTTCCTAACTCTTTTACCGACGCAAACTCATCAACGTGGATGAAGGAATTAGGTGGGGCCACAGCTTTGTAATCGGTCAGCGGCGGTCCAAGGACAACAGGAACTGACCCACTTTGATAAGCATTCTTCCACAACTTTTCCGTGATATAATCTTTGGACAATGAGTTCTCAAAGGCCAAATAGAAGTAGCAGCGAGAGATTGTCGGTAAGAGGTCAGTGGAGGAGAGGCTGTTCTTTGTCCATTGCCCATAAACCTTCACAGGAGCTGCGGCATTGAGCTCGCTGTACACTTGGCTTCTCTTCTGGTGCCTCTGGTAGTTGCTGACCACCCAGCAGACCAGAGAGCTCTTATTCCGAAGGTCGTTTGCCACCGGATGTCCTCCGGTCTCCTTTGGTAGCAGCTCGCCATATGGTGCAGCGACGTCAGAATCCCTCCTGTAGGTTATCGTCATGTTGAAAATATTTGCAAACTGTCGCAAGTTTCCATTGTGAACGGGGGCCTCCAGGGACATCCAGGCCCACCTCTGGCACTGTGGCCGTGGAAGAGCTAACGGCAGTTTCTGGCGTCCCTGAATCAGCTCTCTGTTGTGGAAGACCACCACATCAGCCGAAGAGAACAAGGAGCGCTTGTCCACCAGTCTGCAGCGAGGGATGCGATAGAGGTCCCAGCACACGTCACCCTCCAGATTATTAGACATGCCGAAGGGCCAGTACCACAACAAGATGGTTACATTTCTGCTGCTGTTGCTGCCGCAGTTACAGACGGCGGTTGGATTTATGGCTGTCAGACTGCCGAGTCTTCTCAGCCAGCCATTGTAAAGACACAGCAGTAAAACACAAGGGAAGGAGAGGAAGAGGCACTTCTTCATTTTCAGTGTTATCACCTCCCTGTAGCAAAAGGGAATCAAGAGGTAGGATTATGAGGGAGTTATATTTGTGTCTTTAGATGTCACATATGTTAGATGTATATATGTTAGTGACATTGACCAAATTAAAAATTCAACATGCTCGACAAATGATCTTTTCTTAAAGATGGCTTCTGACATTTTATGTAGTCCTTATCAGACTGATGTATGTACACATGCTTATTATTCCAGAAAGTTTGTTATCGGTCGCGTGTGTATTGGCGGAAGTTTGCTACCTCACCTTTATTACTTCAACTGATTTTGTGTCGTATTACATTGCAGTCGATTCAGAACAGTAGCTGCAGAGAAGGGCGAGGCGTCTCATCTGTTTGGATTATTGGTCTTTCCTATATTTCCACATAATTCAGTTGAATTCAAGTCCAACAAGACGCCGCTCACACCGTCTGTCCTGAAAGATCCAATCACAAGAGGTCAGTGGTCAATAGGAGTGCGTCCTGAGATCGGGGGTGGTCTGGGACACAGCCCTGCTTCCTCTGACCCGCATTTTTATGCTTCTCGTGGCCATACGTTGATTTGTTTGTGATCACAATATCAACACATAATCATTTCAATTTTTTAAAGATCTGCCGCTCATTGATTCATTCAAACCCTCCCGACTCTACTCGCTGTTTCTCGCTTGAGCTGACACACACACACACACACACACACACACACACACAGTGTCAATGGACGCCTCTGTAAACTCAGACTGTTTAAAACAGCATCATTTGTCTTCGCGGACACAAATGACGTATGTGATTATTTGCATATGGAGCAGGGAAGTGATGCCAGGTGCGGATCTCTCAGGACGGATGTTGATACCAGGTCTGAACTAGCCTGTTTGTCATTGTGTTAATGTGTTGTAAAAAACATTTCAGTATTATTGCAAAACGTTTCACTGGAATTAACATAAATGCCTGTGTACATAATAAGCCAGTTACTCCTGTTTGTGAGAGTATTTAGCTGTTGGTGAAGTCTTTGCCAATCAAGATGGAGGCTGTGACTCAGCACTGAAGTCACACCACCTCTGCCCGTCCCCCTGTGCTCTTACATCAGGTAGCTTGGGGATCTGGATCAGGCTTTGTTGAAGAAGGTCTTCAGGCTGCGGGACAAAGGAAAAGACATCAGTCTTGATAGTTGATACTGCTTTGTGACATTACCATTTCTTTCTTCTTATATTTCGAAATTTTTTATCCGAATATCAAATAATTTTACTACAATACACATGAAGCATTGGGTTATACAGTTAATCTACATAATGTGAGATTCATATTTTAACAAGTGAATCTAATGGCAACATCTCCCTCCGCCCCTGGAGACTCCTCTCTGATATAAACGCGCCTGTGATGGCGACACCACCACGGTGGACACATTTCCATAGTTTCAGTGTGCTGTGGTGACTGGGCGAGGCAGGATTGTGTTGCACACTTCCTTTAGTACAAGAGAAATGTTCCCCTTTTATACCGCCACTCATCAGTCGTAGCCCGAGGCCTCGTACCTGTGGAACTGGTCGTGGAAACGTTCACGGTGACCTTGGAGGGTATCAGCAGGCAGACCTGAAAACCATGACAGGATTTAAGCAATGCAGGGATATACAGAAAGAAAATGAACATCACGGTCGATATATTGAATTACTTTAATGATGCATAAACTTTCTACATGGATTTTATAAGCAGAAACATATTCGTAACATATAATAAAACATTATTATTATTAGAATAATAATAATAATTAAAATTACTCCAGAATACCTACATTTTCACCACTTTCTAATTTTCTGCAAACTTTGGTAACGATTTGAGCATGTTAAAGCCCTCAAAAAGCCAATTAATTTGCCTGAAAAAAGAAAATTAATAATAATAATAATAATAATCCTTACAATTTCAATAGGGCCTCCCACTGTCTCCTACTGTTCGGTGCTCGGGCCCTAATTAATCTCTAATGGATTTCATGGAGCCCTCAGTGAAGGTCATCCTAACCCCATCATGATGTTATTCAGCTACTGAGAAGGGATTGAGTGTCTTCCACTGCCAGGCTTGAGCAACTAGAGATTCACATCAGAGATCACAAAAGAACACTGGCCACAACTGCCTGAAAGGAGAAAACCCTGTAGAATGGGAGTATTATTTAATGTCCTGGATTTTAGCCATGATCATGAAAATGAGGTATTCAATTTTCTTTAGGAAAAACAACACAGCAGTCAGTGTTTGGAAGGTTAAAGTTTTCTCCTTTTCCCACAATCCATCAGCTCTTGTCCTGTGGGACTGGTCAGTCTCACTCCCAAGTCACCACATACACACACTGGGTCAGGATCGGGCCTCATCTTTTTAATTCACAGGGTAGCAGCGCTCTCTCTGGGTTAAAGTTGATGCATGAATGAAGCGGACCGCAGCCCCAGGTCTGTTGATGCATATCTGACCAAACTGCATTGTTGTTTTGAAGTCACAGTGAACTTTTGTCTGTGGTAAACTGAACACAATGTTCACCCAACCCTAACTAAGTGCTAAGAATCTGCTAACTTTAATAAATCAACCACTGTATTCATTCAAAGGAAGACAAATGACACAAATGAGTCTGTATGTGACAAGTTGGAGCTTTCACTAGAACTCATTGATCAATATTTGAGGGGTCAGGGACTGACGGCCCTGCAAAGCTTCCCCCTACCCCTGATTCTTGAACATGAGTGTCCTAGTGGTCTGAAGTTAATGAGCAGTCTAGGCCCCAGACATGTTGACAGTAGAGCTAAAGCTCGGAGCCAGGGCCGCATACATTCGAAGTGCAAAGAGAGCACACACTGTCCAACTAACTGTCTGCTGACTGGTGCTGAGCAGGAAGTGAAGCAGCTGCTTGCTGTGGCTGGAAATAAGACAGTATAAAAAATAAAGAGTATAAATCTCTGTAAACCTGAGGCGAGCTGCAGATCCAGGTGATAATTCTTAGAAGGGTTTATTGCTCTGAGTCACCCTTTTCACATTGTCACATTGTTTTCACATCATTTGATGCATTGATGTCATAAAAGTATAAATTATGGCTGCTTTAAGGGTTAGGTCTTAGTGCTCTTGGCCATCATCCCCATCTGTATTATACTGGCTGGGTTAAATACTGAGGTTAAACCACTAAAAGTATAGTCTAATAAGACCAAAAAGTGCAGTGTAACTGGCTTATTCAGAAGAAAAATAATACAAGTACAAAATATATATATTTATATATTAGAATTAACTGTGGGATTCCTGATGTGATTTGAAGCTGAAAATACAGAAAACCTGGAATAGTAATATTATATAAATGAATATGATGAAAGAGAACAAATTGTATACACTTGTACACCCTTACCTCTCCTCTAGTGCCACCATCAGGACCAAACTTGCAGTTGTTCTTAATATGAATAACAACATTTCGAGGCCTTTAATATTTACAATTACATTTACTAAACACGTTGACTCCCCAGGGGATGGACCATTTCCATCTGCCTATTCGAACAACAGCCCATTGTAGATAACCTGTGCAGCTGCTTCACCATCTCTTTAAGTGTCTAAAAGCCAGATGCTCATTAATTAGGCCTGCAAGTACAAAATGGTTACATCAGGGGAGAACATACAATCATTGTGTGTTATTTTATGTTTAGCTTATTAATTTGTGCAACACACACACACACACCTCGTGAGATCTTAACTGGTTACATACCGTTGGTTCTTGTTATGCTGACTGGATTTTTGAGATGAGTGTGTTCTCAGTCCAAAACAATGGGCTTAGACAGGAGCGTCTTGTTTGCGGCTTCTCTACCTTTCCTCTCTGGGTCACTGGCTTTGTTTTTCTGTAAAATCTTGCAAACAGAAGTATGCTGCTACTGGTCACTGCTGGTGTGTCTTGATGGGAATCAGCAGGGGAACAAAAGCATTTACAGGACCCGGGCAATGGAGGAGTATAGGGTGTGTGTGTGTGTGTTTGTGTGCTTGCTTGTTTGCAGAGGCACACACACACAGAGAAGCACCATTTACCAGCATTGCACAAATCTATTGGGGTTTTTATTCGATCAAATAAATAATAGTGCATGCTCTGAAAATATTTATCCATAAGAAAATGGATGTTAATGTAGGTGATTATTATGCAAAATGATACAATTGTTACAAGTACTGGACGGATGAACCCTAATGTGAGACACAGAGGGAAATGGTTTAAAGGGGATTTGTTTTAAAAGATCAACAGTCCGGGGGGGGCTGGAGTTAGTCAGTGAGAGCAGGTGAGGCAGATTTGTGGCTGAAGGCTGGGCTTGGCCTGGTGGCATGTGCCGGTGGTTGGTGATACTGAACACAGGGAAAAATAATGTGAACGAGGAGGAAAGAAACTTCACAAGGAAATACTTTAAGCAAACACAAACAAATATCCTTACTGCTCCCGGATCCGGGGTTTAAATACTGCAGGGCGCCAGGTGATTGGCCGACAGGCGAGCTCACAATGGAGGAGTGATCGCCAGATTGAAGCCGGGTGTGCAGAGGAGAGTCTAGGAGCCACGCCCACAGACAAACACAGAGTAAAAGAGACACAAGGAGCTGCAGTGACTGAAACCACCACCACAATAGCATGAGATGTGTTTTGACTAAACAGCTGCTGTAAATTTATGAAAAGATTGAAGGAGTTTATTCGTTAACGTCTTTGTGTAAGAGATGTTCACACCTTGTGTCAGTGAAACACTACGACACTGTTGAAAGAGCAGATCATTTGGTGTCCACAAGTTGTAATATCTCTCTCCTGACAACATGTCAAAAGGCTCCACCCACAGATGGGCAAACATACAGATCACACAGTGTATACTGGATTATATGCCAGGGAGATAAAAGGGACTAGTTAAGCAGAAATCAATGTAAAGTACTGGCAGCACGGAGACGTCATGCATGACAAAACCATCATAAACACTTTCTAAATGCTGCTGTTGTCGGAAAGCTGCATTTGAACTTTATTTTTCGTTATTTAGCTTTGAGACAGGTTGCCAGAATCTGATCAACAAGCGCTACAAATTACTGCAGAACATTATCCCAAAAATATATAAACCCTCTGAAAACAGTCATGCTGCCAACTATGTCAATGACAAAAAGCATGTTGTGAGAGGCGGGGACCAGGAGAGCTGAATCCACAGCACTCTGACTCGAGCTGAGTAACATCTCAAGGTCCAGCTGTGTCTTATGTCCATGGCACATCAGCAAAAGTCAACAAAGGTCCTCAGTTCTTACAGTGACTTCTCATACATTGTATAACACATTGCAGTGGATGCTCTAAATGTCAATATAGTGTCAATGTGGGGCATTGTAGCCCGGTGCAAATACAGTATAGTAGAAACATATAGTCCTGGCCTTCTGGCGAATTAAAATAGCCAACACATACAGAAAGTATCTAAAAACGTGTGTAAAACACCAGTTATGTCTCGTTTTTCCTTTTGTTAGTATATTGGTATTTTAGAAATACGCCTCAATGACTAAACGAACACAAGAGTGAAAACTGTGAAAACAAAGAAATGGATTTCCAGCACCGTAACTCTCCTTCAAGAGTTTTACTGCTCGATTTCTGTGTAGAAAGGGAAAAAAAAAAAAAATCCTCACCTTGTCGGGTTGAAACTTCAAGAGTTTCACAAACTGTTCCAGCTGCTCTGTCTGGAAGATGAAAATGAAAACCAGTTTGACCACATAACATAGATTTTTCTATCTTGCACCATAGACATGACTGAATAAACATCAGCAAAGTAGCAAACAAATTTGTGCCGCAACAACATTGCTTTTGGTTCTGAATGCACTTGATGCACATTTCCATCGAAGGTTGAAAGTTGCTCCATCTGAATCCAACAATTTAGCTCCATTAAAATTTGATCTAATCAGAATCTAAAGTATTTTCTCATAGCTCACACTATAACTCACATATTCATTCATCAGAATGTTTTGCTCTTTCCCTGACTCCAGGGGCCTGGGGTTGTGTCTACACTATCGGTATTCAGCCTCGTGCCTCACCTGTCCAACCTGCCACAACAGCTATCTCACTTCTTATTAGCTCTTCATTACAGCGTATAAGACTGCAACACCATGCATGCATCGACGACTGAGAAAGAGTGAGGAGGAGGAAAGAGTGTGGAGAGGCACTTTTTTTCGTTTGTGTGTCATGATGGAAAAACATGATCTCCCAGAAGACTTGACCTCTGGCATCAGCAAACCAGCAAGATGTCTCTGGAGGAGGTTTTGGCAGGAGGGAATGAAGAAGGCGGTGCATCGGACCATTAAAAAAAACTAAAACCAGAGACAGACAGATACTCCGGAGCGACAAATCAACACAAATGGACAGGTGCAGTTTGATTCTTGACAGAAACAAATGAGCCTGAGGCGGAGTGAGAGGGGACAGAGGCAGGAAGATCTCTAAAATCGAGGCGCTCATCAGTGATGCTCAATATGCCATTTGCCTTCCTCGCGCGTACTTATACCACATCCAAGCCCATAAACAGCCCAAGGGCATGAGCCCCAAGCTGACAGAAAGGCAGGCGGCAGCAGTTTATCTCAGGATGTTGCTCTGGGTGAGAGGAGGTGACGCCGAGGCTCTACAAGGCACAACCTAGTAGCTATTAATCCTTCAACACGTGTAGAGGAGGAAAAAAGGTGAGGTGGACGAGGGGAGGAGAGTAAATCAAGGGAGAGGGAAGTGTAGAGGAGGAGAGGGGGAGGACATGAAAGCCGAGTGAAAGAGATGAGATTATAGACAAACAGACAAAGAGAACGGAGAGGAGCGACCGGGAGTTGATATGAAAGGGGAGGAGAGGAGGGTAGATTTGAAAACGAGCAGAGGAGGAGAGAAGAAATGAGCAGCTTCCAGTTAAAGGTTCTATTCACCCAATGGAAAGAGAGAAGTATCGTAAGTAAGGAGAGGAAATTATTGGACTGATTAAACAGAGGAAATAGGGACATTTATTCATCCCCCATATTTTCCAAATGTTCCCTCTTTTAGATTTTATGATGGAGCTGCACTTTTGGATTTGTTTTAAAACACACAGGCTTATCTATAAAGTACTAATGTGTGTATTTCATACACAGAATAAAACTAATCAATTTCAAATCAGAGCTCAAATTTCAAGCAAAATAAAGAGTATTAATGATGTTAAGAGATTAAAATAGGTAAAATAAATAGAGAATGATCATACAAATAAAGAAAAAAATATGTAAAATATTAAAATAAAAATAGAGTAAATTATGATGATGGTACGACCTTGTGAAAGGGTTCAGTTAAAGGCACGTGAAAATAAAAAAAAGATTTAAATCTGGTTTTAAAAATTGCCATGGCTGGAGCATTCCTAACATCATCAGGCAGTTGGTCCCCTACTTGCAGTATTCAACTTTACTGGAGATAAAAGCATGAATCGTTCTCGTGCTGTCATGAGGTCCCTGACTTTGGATGTTTCTAAGGTGACAAAATGCAGATTGCAGATTTGTATGATAAATGTAAGGTCAGACTCCATTAAAACACCAACGTTTTTAACCTTCTCCTTTAAAGTATATCGTTAGACTTTGTACTTCCCAGTAAAGGCTAAGAGGAGATTCTATGCCGTAGGATAGACACACAAACACTCAGCTTCTGCCTTTTCACTCTTGATCCCTTCCTTCTATTTCTGCCCCATATCTTGAGGAACCCCCCCCCCCCCCCCCCCCCCTTAGTTCACTGAAGATAGGAGATAAGCGGAGAAGGGGGAGGTGTCTCTGGTTCCCTCTGGGGGAGTCGTTTAATGAACGCTCTTATCGCTTCGCCCGCCTCGCTTCCTCGGACACGAAGCCGACCTCCGTGAAGCGTAACTAAGGTGCTAGGATAGAGGTGCTATGAGGATACATCACTTACCAGGTAACCGCTGCAGCTGGGGAGTTGAAGATTGGACGATGTGAGTTGAAATCTGTCATCTCCACACAGAAGCACGGATGCCATGAACCAGTCAGTCGGACAGAGATTTAAACCCAGGAGAGTTCTTAATGGAGTTGTGAATTGGAGAGATTGCCATTGAAACATGACATGGGAGTTGATTTCATGTCGCCAAGTGGCACAGTGTATAAAATCCCCAAAATAAGCATATTGTTACGACCACAAGAGAAATGGGACATAAACATAACATAAAACTAAACAACGGAAATAATGAAACGGAATTAAAAGTTTACAACCTGCCTGCGAGAACCAAAACAGGAGAAAAAACTTAATGGCAGCCCCCCTCCGCTGTAGAATTAAAAATAAATGGCACACAAACAACTGAGAGAGAGCAAAAAACTCAGATTTAACAAAGTAGGGATAGTTAGATCCAGCCGGATACATGTTAGTCACAGAACCATCAACCAGGGTAGCTCTTACAGATCAACAGGCAAGCATCCGAGCCGTGCAGCTCCTCAGTCCCTGGTGGCTTGGTTGGCAGCAGGTGCTCAGGTGTCGCCAACCAATAGCATGAGGAGGGAGTGTCCAAGGTGAGGGCCCGGTCACACACACATGGATATATCAGTGGTGATCCTTTGCTTCCTGTTCACTTCCAATCAAATGAAACACCTGCTTCCTGTGGCGAGACGAAGTGCAGAGTTAGTGAACTTGAACTTGTAATAATGACATTGCATAATCAATTTCATACATTCACCTGTAGGGGCATTTACAACAAGGAAAAAGGGCACAGATAACAGGAGGTTTTTATTTGGGAACTTACATGCACCTTTGTCTTTAACACTCTAGTATTCTCAAACATTTTGTACTAACAATGGGTCAAATGATTGTTCTCAATATCACAGGGGTTTCTCGTAGGTTGTCAACCTCTGATCCCATCTGGTTTTCGGCAAATATAAATGCCACGATAAACCTATAATGATAAAGTCAGCAACTAATTCGATACCTCAGAGAAAGTCACATGTGAGGGATCACTCTCCCGGGAAGGACAGAAGTGTCAAGAAAATGTCTGACAGAGATGAAGGGAGCAGTTGTAATGACAGAGGTGTTGTCAGTAATGGTAATATGTGTGAGTAGGCAACTTGTATATTTATTCTATATCTAAGTAATAATCCTTGATCAGCTGCCGTCAGTAGGTAGTTGCATCACTCCAAATGATTATAAATAAAAGGATGGATTGATAATGGATGGATTCTAGTGCTTACATGTTTGAATTTGTGAGTAACAACATCTCGAGGTATACATGTTTAGGATGTTTACATACATTTAAATGACCCACATTAAATACATAAATCGTCCATGTTTAACACGCCCAGTGTTGTAAATCCAACATACTGACTATGAGCAGAAAAAAAAGGATTAAAATCTAAATCAACAATAAGCAATTGTCTCATGTCTAATTCTAACAAGATACGGTAAAATCTAAACATAATAATCAGATCATATAAAGCTTAAAGCTCTGTTGAAAAGTTTATATTGTATAAAGAGCGTTTGTATCACTCCTCTCTCGTTGTTGTGTTCACAGCTGCTGGCTGGACCAAGGCCCTCCTGGTGCCAAGTGCCACCACGAATCTCCAGAGACTCAATTAGAACACAGACACACAGCCTATCAAATGTCATCACTGTTGGTGTGTGTGTGTGTGTGTGTCTGTGTGCGTGTGTGTGTCACAGCTGCATATGACCATGCAGACAGGCCTTCCAGTTAATGAGGAAGTCATTAACAAGCTTCTAAAGCCAAAGACAGATTTGTGTTTCTTCTCAGGTCCTTGTAAAGTTCATCCTCTGTGGAATGAACTTCATATATGAACAGTTTGATAGTCAGACTAGAGGACACACAGCAATAGAACCACACAGATACTTCAGGCTCTGATCTATGTATTGATAATATAATTCATATTACCCTGATGTGAGTGAGGACATTTTGTTTTTGTTTTTGCAAGTAGTTTTCTCCCAAAGCAAATACTTCCAAGGTGTCATATGACTAACAATGCACCTGCAACAATGAAAAAGTATGAAATCATTTTGTGTGATGAAGTTACATACAAAGTCAATGTAAAGACGCGAATAAGACGCTAATTTTACATCTCTCGTGCTGGGCAATGCGAACGGTGCAACATGATCAGTGCAACATTTGCACTTGTTCTTCGAGTTAAAAGGTTGGACTTGCATGATGCAATGTTGTAAAGGCCAATCAGCGTTGAGAATGGAAACGTCATCTCGACACACTAAACATTTGCTGCATATTTGGTGTAAAATTACCACAATAATTGTCACCTCTCCATGTTTATGCAACTTTAGTCAGTATGAACAGATCCCATGTTAGTCACAGAACCATCAACCAGGGTAGCTCTTACAAACAGGCAAGCATCCGAGCCGTGCAGCTCCTCAGTCCCTGGTGGCTTGGTTGGCAGCAGGTGCTCAGGTGTCGCCAACCAATAGCATGAGGAGGGAGTGTCCAAGGTGAGGGCCCGGTCACACACACATGGATATATCAGTGGTGATCCTTTGCTTCCTTTTCACTTCCAATCAAATGAAACACCTGCTTCCTGTGGCGAGACGAAATGTGCAGAGTTAGTGAACTTGAACTTGTAATAATGACATTCACTTGTGTGTGGGCGTGCCCTGACGCCCGCAGCCTGAGAAGCACATTGCATAATCCATTTCATACATTATTATTGGGTTTCTATGTTCTTAACTATATTTTTAATTGTTCCCCATTAGATGCTGAAAACCAGCAGAGCTGGTCAAAAGAAACACTGCTTGAGAGCACTCAGCATGAAAAGAAATACATGTCCTCCCATCCCATCACAAAATGTGGCTACTTGATTTGAAAATGGCTTTCACCTCGTTTATATTTCTGGTCTCAAGGAAGTAAACCATTTCCTATCCATGGTAATGGGTTCTGCTCCCATTTGTAGAACAAAGCTTCAAAGATAAAAGCCAAATAATCAATATAAACATGAAAATGTAATATTATATATAATATAAAAGTGTTCTTTTTGTAGCTGAAGGATGTCTGTGTTTCCATAATGACTTGAAATATGTTGCGCGACTGCACTTTAGGGCTTTTACCAATTATTACTTTTGTTTTGCAAATGACGCAGAGAATGACAAACACAAAACAATTTAGATACTTTGTATAAATATATCTCCCCCGCCCTCAGCCGTCATCCCTCTTAATAATCCCCCAACCATGCTCTCCAGGGTCTTCTACAGACTGCTTAGCCATATCTTATTGAGAAAGCTATGATGTATGGTGTTCCTCTTATCGTGTCCCATGGAGGATTTGCACCGCTGCCTTTGACCACATCTCCAAGGTGGAGGAGTTTGCCTTATTAATTTGCGCAGTGAAAAGCTCCAGTGGCATCACGTCATGGAAACGTGTCCTGTGTTGCAGTTGAAACCTCCCAGTAACAACGAATTGTTGAGAAGCAGCAAAAATGAATTACTTAGTATGGCTTTTCAGATTAATTCTGATAAAACGTACACACATACACAACCCCAAATGTCTAAAAAACAGAAGGCCACTCACACATCATGCGTTTATTGTCTCCCAGTAAATTGAGTTGACACATGTTACTTTTTTTTTTTCGTCTCTTTATCTGTGTCATATGAAACCTGGTGAGAGCTGTTAGGGTCAAAAGTCTGCGACCACTTTCCCCTCTAAGTGTAAAGCAACTGCTGCTAGGGTGAGACAGTTTTATGGATACATCTATTCACACTGACCAGTGCATTTGATTGGGCAATCATGTCTCTTGATGCTGAGAAACGTTTGACTGGTTTGACTGGAAGTATTAATGGGCAATATTAGGAGGATATCAGCTCTGTGACAAGTTTGTCAAACACAAACAAGCTTTATATGCCAACCCATCAGCTGTGGTTGGAACAAAAGGGACTTAACTCTGATCCTTTCCTAATTTCCATGGTCCAAGATAAGTTCTGTATCAAGCTTTGTTCATGACAATCATATTACATACACTGTAAAATTATTCTACCTCTCTCTCAGCTGTACTTGTAAACCACCTCAGTTGGCGTATAAAATGAATTGGATGCTGTTGAATGAGATCTGGAGAACTTGGAGATCTTGAATCGAACATTTAATTTACTCCAGGAAAGTGCATGGAACACTGCATATTACATTATGGACAAACTCTAGCCACACATTTCAGAGCTGTAGAAAAAAAATTGGGATGGAACCAATGCCATTATTACTTCATGTGACATTAAATAATACATTTAATCTGTAATTAAATGGCTATTCTATTTAGAAGTCAGGTCAGCACATAAATCACATTAGGTAAGGGATATGCGTCACTTTTACCTTTTGATGGACTGGATGAACTCTCTCTCTCACCAGGAGATTTGCGTTATTAATATACTCCTGGGCAACAGAAGAAGCTACACTATCTACAGTACAGAGCGTGAAAGAGCGACTCTGGGACAATGTGTGGGAAAAGACCTTCTTCTCCCCTAAAAGCCCAAACTACCAACTTATCCGTTTCCAGTAACTGGTTTCATTGTTGTGGCTGATCAGTGTCTCTGAATCTGTTCCTCCAGAGCTTTTGTCCTTTTTATTCACCCTAGCTCAGCTCAGCTCTTTCTCCTCTTTCTCCCCTCACTTTCAACTGCGCTGTTCATTCTTTGGACACATTAGTTGAACCCTAACCCGCTGTGTTGATGCCTGTGTGCATGTGTAATATGCAGTGCATGTTACACTGTGCTGTTTTAAGGGAAGACGTCCTGGTCACAGAAACCATGTTGGCACCTAAACAGAAGAATCAAATCTTCCAAAAGTCATTTATATTCCCTGTATACTACGTCCTAACTGTTATGAAGACAGCTTGAACAGTTAGTATCTCAATCACCCTGTAAGCTGTGATTTCATTGATGAAGCGACTAATTCATAAAGCAGTTTATATCTGTTAGTATCTGAGTCAGCAATTCAGTCATTATGACGGCATGTTCACCTTTCATTTCACACAGGATGACATTGGATATTTATAGCCCCTCATTACTCACGTCAGCAGTGACATCTTATTGGTCGGGGATAATTGGAAGCAAATTTGCAATCCATAAAATCACAATGGTCTCCTCATTGGGAGCTTTAATTAGTTCCCTCTGTGTAAAAGGTTAAACATTTCTCAGCACACATTAAGCTTATGACTGACCAGAGCTGACACTTTGCCAAATCCCTTACAGTGATCTCTATGTTTCTTACTCTCTCATCTATTTTAATCTGACCCTCCTCCACCTGACCCTCCGCAGGCAACAAAGTGATTCACATTGCTTCAGTGAGGACAGCTCAGTGCTGTTTAAGCCTCTTGTAAACATCACATGCCCTGGGCCCCGAATATCTGAGACGTTTTGCAGGACAGACTCAAGCGCTTCTCTACTCCTTCGCATGCCGAAAAACAAAGACGTATAGCTCACTACACTAGAAGAAAAACCGAATTTTCGTCACTGCAAACGCCCGCAGACTCGCCTAATTCCTGGCAGTTAGTGCCCGTTTACAGGAGGCGAATTCCACGTTCGTCCGTGACACAAACTGACACAAAGGGGCAGAAACATACCCCCGCTTTCGCAGTGGTGGGGGCTGGGGAAGGGGGCGTGCCGCCGTGGAGTCACGGAGGGAAGGTGTTATCTAATTAGCATATGAATCGCAGTGAAATCGCTTGTTAGAACTTATCTCACTTCACCATTGGATGAAACCACAGACCTTTGAAACGAAAAGTCACTTCTTCACTGGCTGGTAGATCTGTTGCTATTGGTCACCCTGGGTCATTATAATACACACGTGGGTAAACCCCTCCCACACATTAACAATAATAATGAATATATAGTTATTACTAATAATTTATATATTAATATATTATATATTTATTATTAATTAATATATATATTAATTATTAGTAAGCCGTTACTGAAGACTATACATTCATTCATGTGATGCTTGATGTTATATGTTGAACATATTGTAGAGGGAAAAAAACATTAACAAGGTATATGTTGAGTCAAAGCTTTATTTACATACAGCACAAATAATGTAAAAACACAATTGGCCTAGCCAGTGAAAAACTAATCAGGTGAAGCTTGAAATGTCTCTTTGCCGCCTCTGGGTCATAAGTTCTTTGTGGGACTCTGTCCGAATCTGCTCCAGTGTGTAGACGTCTATGATGTGTAGCTGTGAGATTCAGTGTAGCTTCCAGTCTTATTTGAAGTGTGGCACACAGGTCGGTGAGCTCCTGGCTGTGGAAGGATGGATCCATGTCATCTGTCCCGCTTCAATCAGCTGTAAACATAATCAGTACAATTAGCACAGTTCAATGACAACATACACCTATACATGTAACTGAAAAATGATCTAATGAATCTAATCTTACCCTCTTTCTTCTCTGTCGACTCCTGAACTTCTCAATGCTGCTGCAAGAGCTGCAAGGTCCAGTTGGATGTACGGGAAGTTCCTTCATACTGGCTCTTAGTACGTCATAGTACAGGCAGCTGGAAAACCACATGAGTAACATGAGTATATTATTAATAAACGGAAATAGCCTCGCTACATCACCGTTGGAAGATCCACAGTAAAAAAAACATTTACTAAACAGTTACTTACAGACAATGGCGTCATTTTCCACACTGCAAATCCGGACTTGCAGCTAGAGTCTCGGCCAAATGTGCAGTGACTGCCTCGTTGTGTGTGGGGGGGGGGCTCAGGCTGTGAAAACACAATGATGAAATAGATCAGATAAAGTAAACCTGGAAAATGTATTTTATACAGCACAGCGCGTCTCTTCTTTAATCTTACCCTCGCTCTGCTTCGTAGCGCCGGTGTTCCAGTATAACTGGTGATCATGGCAACTGGGGATATGTTAACTTTTTTCCAGATGTTGATGGTCGGTTGCAGAGCCGGTCGCAGATTCGTCATTTTCACAAAGCGCCTGTGTGTGAAGTGCGGTGATCTACTGAAGGTCTCGTTGAAATAAAAATCATACAAAAACCCTTCACGAGTTAATGTAATGTGTCCGCATCACGTTGAGACAACAATATAAATCAAATGGTTAAAAAAAAAGAAAATAGTATAAAAATCTTGAACGGGATTCGAAACAACGAGCCGAAGCACTATTAGCTTGTGGCCTGATGACGATCTCATTACGCCGCTGAGATCTTCATTGCGTGTCACATAAATGTTGCGTTCTTTGCTTTGTCAGCTGTATAACACCAGATGTGCTTTAAGGTAACGCCCATGTTATCTGGTGATAGTCCGAACACAGAATAAACGCTGCATACTTAATACCAGGCTTCACAAACTGATGCTCCTCTTCATAGGAGACACGGGGAGTTATGAAGAATACACATGCGTGACCAGCTCCACTCAAAGTACTTTCGTTTGACGCTAGTGATCATTACAATGCGCACATACCAAACAAGTGTCATATGAAAACATCCCCTCACATCAACAAGGCGGAAGCTTGTGCGGTGTTTTTGTGAGAAAAGTTGGTGAACGTGCTTCTATTGGACGTGTAAAGCTTCATGTGTCCTCCTGTCGCTGCTGGTTAAAGTCAGCAGACGTGATTTTAAAAGATGTACTCGATGTTCTCGATGATCAGGTTCAGTCATCGGAGAATGAAAACAACCAAAACACTCATCAGAGAACGGGTGTGTTTGTTTTTTGTAGTTTCTGTAATGCAAGTGTTGTTTAACTGTGTAATCAACAGATGATCTATCTGAAGTGTATCGAGTGTGTTGTCAACATAACACGTGTGACGAGGCAGATCTGGAAAACTAACTTAACGTCTTCATTGTCGAACAACGTGTTGTGTATTTCTTCTCTTCTGTCAGATGGCTTCGTGCTTTGTTGGAGCTGTGCCAGTTGAAGGAGTAAATAAAGTTCCCTGTGTAACTATGACAACTCTGGCAAATTATAATAGTGATAAATAATAGTAATAAAACTATTTATATTTTATTGTATTTTCACGAACAATGTGGTGTGGTGATACAGGCAATTACGGACGCTTCAGGAAACATCATCATTAAAAATAAAGTGCCTTTTTGTGTCAGTATCATCTTCAGACTAAATATAAAGGTGAAAGAAATCCCACCACGGGAATCGATGCGCTGTGGTCCACATAAAAGAGCCTAACATATTGACAAATGGCACTGCCCACCACGCCACTGATCGGACTGATGTATAGCGTCACCTCTATGTTCCGATGACTGTGAAGCCTGTGCACATCTTACCATGTGTTATTGTTTCAGGGAGTACGCCCACGTTAACTTGTGACAGTCACAATTTCCCCGTAAACTCTGAGTTATCTTTCATACTTCACACATTTGGACACCGCTGCACCCTGCTTACTATTAGTGCACGTTTCGTGTGCTCGTTGATATCCTGGTTGGTGTGAAGCAAGTATGAACTGCCATGGCACTACAAAAGTCACTGTAGAGACTACCCATTTATGTCCAGATAACCTCTATGGTGCCATGGCAGTTTGAACTTAATGAAGATGAGTGCGCATATGTGTTGCGTCTACACACTAAATGAAAGGCATTACACCAAACCAGCAAACCATGACAATAGTATTTTTTTCTGACTAAAAGCTCTTACAAGCCTCTCATTACTCGTGTTTTTATACTTGCTTCACACCAACCAGGATATCAACGAGCACACGAAACGCACACTAATAGTAAGCATAAGGCCAGGTCTCCCTCTCTTCTGTCTCTTTCTACGCCACCCTCGAGAGGAGAAGGCTGTCCAGCCTCTTTCTGATTGCTCTTTTCCACTAATCCTCTCAGAGGAGAAGGGTGGCGGTCCAGCTCACTCTTTCAACTCAAATCAACTTCATGGAGAAGAGGTGCAGCCTCCACTCACCTCAACAAGGAAACCTCCTCAAATCCAAGCTCTACCAACCTTCAAGCAGCGACGCGATGTCCTGCCGGAGAACTTCAAACAGCAACTGAGCTGCACCGCACAACAGAACCACAAAGGCAGGAGCCACAAAACCAGCAAGACGACTTCACAGAACTTTGAACAGCACAGCAACCTTTTCTCCCTTTCCATGGATGGGTAAAACAACTGGGCTTAATAATTGTACTAGGCTAAGCAAGACTGTTTAGGGGCAGCCAATGGGCTAGAAATCCCCCACATTGGCTACTTGGAACTGGATTTTAAGGTGTTAAGCAAACAAAACCCCAAGCGTGGTTAACTAGTTACCAGAGAAGGATCCAAATCCCAGGAGGCACTATGAAATTGGTGTCCATCACCTGCAGAAAACAGTCTCCAGCTCATACTGGGTCAGTCCTATTTGAACCGTTGGATGCAAGTGTGCCAAATGATCTCCTTGCCTCTCAAGCTCTGTTCAAGGTGATAAATGGCACTGCATTCAGCCCTGTCACCAATGTAGGGACCACAGAGGTAACTCTAGCCCCCACACTCAAATTATGTCAACTTCTTCCAAGCTGACATAATCAACCAGCCAGACTGCATCATTGGGACTATGGGAAAGGAGAAATCAAGGGAAACGGTAGCTACCATGGTTATTTAAAATGTAAAGGAGAGCCAGCTGCCAATAAAGCCCTTGATCTTCCACCCTCACAGCTCAGGAACAGGAGAGGGTAAGGTCCCTCTTGCATAACTATCAATCTATATTTTCTTCCCATGACTGGGATTTGGGGTGTACAAAACCTGATTGCTCATGAAATTCCCCTCCTAGATAAGACAACTGTCTGCCAGCGGTACAAGCATATCCCACCCTCTGAATGTGATGCTGTCAAGCCATACTGTATGTTGAGCAACTCCTAGAGAGCAAAGTCATTTGTGAAAGTTGTAGTCAATTTTATTTATAGCATTGACCTTTGCTCATGGTATACAATGTAATTCATAAGGGAAATCTATATAAGCTACAATTTCCGATTTTATATTTATTTTAAGCCTGGTGTACTTACGCCAGATATTTTAGTTGGTACCTTAGTTAGTACCTTTTAGAAAAAGGTGTTACCTCTGCACCACTGAGTGAAACTATCCTGATTTGCATTTGTAAAGCTCACAGCATTGTCATTTACATGTGAAAGCCTCCCCTAGGCCTAGGAGCAGGGGGGTCACCTCCCAACATTCTCAGGCTTGTAAAACTGCCAGAAACTGGAACCCCGCGTCAATTCCCGGCAGTTACTGGCAGTTTTCTGTGCTGCCTGCAGATTCCTGTGAACAGCCGTTAACCTGAAATTCCACCGAAATTTGCAGCGACAGTATCTGACACAAATACTTCTTTTCATGCAGTGCTACGAGTTCTTCATCATGGGGAGACGTTTTCACCTGTGGTTTGCTACAGGACATGGTCTGGTCAGCAGCACCAAGGCTGGCGCTGCTGAAAGTAAACGTCCTTTGATCGATTGATAGAGGCTAAATTTGTCATCTCAACAGAGCATGGACTGGATCGCATGTGCGCATCCAAGCTATCGACACCTTAGTCGTCATATCTGTTATCATCAAGGGTAAAGAGGCTGATTTATGTTGCCAGAAAGTCTTTCACGGAGAAAAACTGTGTGCGTTTGTCTTTTATTACCCAATTGTCTTTGAGTGGGAGGGGGGGGGGGATCTGAGAATTCCTGTGGACATTTTGTAAAAGTCTTGTTATCACACACTCGGTAAGAGGTTAATAAAGAAAGAATACACATCAAATAGCCCATAAACCACAAAGTTATAGCCAGGGAGTGCTCTCACCTCTTGTGTTCAAAGAAGTAGTTATTTGAAAGCGCAGCTTGTAGGAATCACAAGGTGAACGCCCTTCAAGGATAGAAAACAAAATGTCTGTCTTCAGGCTGTGAGAGGAGAAAATCAGATCCTTCAGCCCTTTCTTCAATGAGTCAATGAGAACACTTGAAATACACGTGAAAGAAGAAGAAACGTAAGACTAACTCATAACCTTCCCTGACTAAAAGAATGCATTGATTAGACGGTTGAAGTGGCAGCACATAACTTACAGTAAAACTGCTTATGTCTGAAAATATCAGCACCAAGGAGGAAGTGTTGAGTTTCATTCATTGTAGCTCAGCGCCAGAAAAAAGGCAGCTTTGATGGAGTTGTTGGGGAAATGTGGTCACATGGAGGAAATGTTGAATCAGCATCAACTGAGGACCTGGTGGGGGGTTTCAATGCTATTGACCTTCATGGATATCAGACAGGCCATAATTCCCGAATGCAGTTCAAAATTCAAATATTAACTTGTTAGGTATCGCCAGTGTTAATAATTTTAAATTGCCGACCTTTCTGCCTCACAGTTAACCTACGTACCCATTTGGCTTTTTAACCTTCACACGTGAACAAACTTGGCGATAATGCCAAAAGGTGTAAAAACATAAACAGATCGCTGCTATAACTTGGGGATTGTTTGCAGCTTGAGTGGGTGGGCCGTTAAAAACCCATCTGTCCGCAGACAAACGCAGCCCTGGCCCATCTGGGTTCCTTTTGCTATCTGAGACCTTGGGAGCATTTAGGGATAATTTATTAGGTACAGCTATCAGACCCCGGAATGGCTTCCTCTCAATCTATGAGGTCTGCATGTTAAGGAATGGCTTACACTGGTTAAGTGGAGGTTCACTGTGGTTCACCATCATGCATCTGTCCTCCATTTATCCTTTATTAATAACGGGGGCAGCTGCTGTGGGCTTCCTCACATGCTGATGAGTGAAAACAAAGAGATAATAAAATGTGGTGTTGACCTGCTCACAGATTATTCAAAAAATATGTAAAGACAGATTTTCCAAATTTAATTACAATGCACTCATGTATAATGCATGCTGTGAAAAAATGACCACTAAGGCCCTATTAGATATTGAATACGGCTTTAGCCTAAGGATGGCAGATTGAATTAGTTAATATTTTTAGAGTCAGGGTTTTTTATTGAATTCCTCTCCTCATATCAATGCTGTCATAACTATATTTATGTCAGTGTTTTATATGTTTTACTACTTAGCCAGTGTTGGTCATTAATGAATTACCTAATGCAAGTTGTTTTTGGTAAGCTGAGGTTTTCATGTAACAAGCTGAGGAAGCGCTGGCTTAGTGGTGAAGTGGCGTACTACATCAGACATGCAGTGTTTATAGCGGTTCTGAACTGCCACAGTGTAAGGAGGGAAAACCTGATAATTATAGATTTGTTCTAATAGCCAGCCAGATCAGGTTGAGGGTCATATATTGTTAAAATAGGACGTTAGTGAATGTGTTATTGCATCTCTCATCTCTCCTTACTATTTGTGGGTTGGGGTTAGCGGCTGTGGCTCAGTAGGTAGAGCAACAACCAGAAGGTTGGCCCCTCCAGTCCTCTTGTACCGGCAGTATGCACACCGTAGAGAAGCGCTGCAGGAATGTGTGAGGGAATGTGGCTTGAAGCGTAGTGTGCTTTGAATGGTTGACTAGAAAAGCACAATATAAATTCAGTCCACTACTGTTTTGTATTAGCAATGACAGCTGCATCGGGCTTTCTGTTTACATTATATTACAATAGTTGTAGGTGGTTAATATTATATATAATAACATTATATATAATGTATATGTATAAAAACATAATATATATGTGTGTGGAGAAAAGACATCACTATGTAGCATCCCTCTATGGCTGCCAGTAACTGTCTGTAATCCTCTGGACGAATGATCAACTGAACACATTAGATAAATACAGGAGGGTCCATTTTAAGCTTTTAATGTATAACAATTTGTATTAATAACCACATAGTTGTTAATCTGCATCTCAATTATTGGATCAAGTAGTTTGTGAAAAATCTGGCGTATGTTTATTAATGTTACAGTGTGTGTTGTTGCTTTTTTTCTGTGCAAAAACATTGTTGGATGTGACATCCTTTGATTTCATTTACAAGTAAAAGGATTTTAAACCATTAGACAAACAGGCATTTCTTTTGTAGCACACTGGCACCTTAATTATCTTGATTTATAATTCTGTATTGATCAGATTACGTGTTTTAAGGTACTCCCAGTACATGCGACAACACATCCATACGGTACATTTTACCTTTCACGAAAAACAGAGTGGCACTAAATGGGTTTTCTTAGCTCTGGGAGAATCATTGTTGTAGTTTTATTGTGAGAAGAATAGCTTTTAAATTGCCCTCGGTTTTTCACTGGGGAGATGATTTTTTTTTGGTTTGCTTTAAAGATGTAAAAGATGTTAAATCTTGCTTTACACAAATACATCTCTTATTAAATGTAGCAGCGTCTTCGATCGTAAAGCAGTGATAATAAGTAGCAGAGTAGATTAATGAAAACGCACGAATATAATATAATCACACACACACACACACACACACACACACAATAGTGGACTTCTATTTCTCATTCTACACAATGGTTCTCTATTTCTGGTAATTTTGTAAAAACAAGAATAGAATTTACCTTCATGGTTTTTTCTCATAATATTACTGGAACTGTAATTGCCAAAGGGATCTTGAGCAATGTCTATCAATGAGGTGTCCTCCATATACCGTACAGGGAGTGCATGTCTGTACCCTTTGTTTCATCCAATCAGTATTTGCTTTCTTCAAATATTTATAATAATAACAATTTCACTTTAAAATGTCCTCCTTCTCTCTCAAAAAGAAAGCCTGAGAATTGAGAATAATAGGTCCTGCTGACAATCCAGTGTGCCCATTAAGAGCAACACACACACACACACCTCTGCGACAGTGATTTCCCACACCCTTTATTCAAATACCCAGCAATTTATTTCCCTCAGTGGGACCCTACAATCTGCAGGCAGTAAAACCCTGCAGTTTCACATCTTCGGACGATATCTCAATCATTGCGGGTTGCAGGGGAAGTGAACCTATAATGTTCTCTTGTTCTTTAGCAGCTGCTGTTAAAACATCCTTGAGCTGCCTTCACCCACTGACAGAAAACCATGTTTTTCCCGGACGGCCCCCAGCAGCCGACCGAGGAGGCTGCGGCATCCTGGACAGCTCCCAATTGTGTGTAACCGTGCGAGTGTGAAGCAGAACATTGGTTAAAAGAGCACATGTGTTCTTGAGAGGTTTCCCCCGCAGGTGGAAGCAGCTTGAAAAGAACTTGCTGGATATAATGACTGACCCCCGCCTCAACCCCCTCTTGTGTTCACCCGAATCTGTTATCCATTTCTGATATCTCGACAGGAGTCAAGACGGTAGTCCAGCTTCAAACAGCTTTGCTAAAGGTGTGCTGGCATCCTCTGTATTTGTTTCAGTCAGGGGAGGCCACGTTCGACCTGCAGGATAATGCTGAACCACGGTGAGAAGGAAGCATGGTGATTTTATCCAGCAGACATCAAGTAGCCTATAGGATTCGTGTAGCTTTTTGGCTCCACTGTAAGGTTACTGAATAGGGCCGAGGCTAAAAACAACCATTTTTATCGAGTAGTGTCATCACTTTTGCCACAGATCTGATATAATATCATATAATTATGATTAGGATATTTTTTTACTTCTATATTAGTTACATCACTGACGACAAGTGAGATGGATTCTCACTTGTGAGAATTCCAGCTTCCTCACAAGGTTATGGCAAACGTCAGCATCCTATGAGGGAGGAACCACTGTCAGCTGCAGGGGTCTCAATGTGTGTTCATGTGGTGGAGGAAAAATTACAAAAACGGCGGGAGCAACAACTCGGAAAGTTGAAAAAAGACTAAATAAATTGTCGAGTTGCACCTTTAAACCAATCAACACAATTTTACAATCAGCACTCAAGTCTTTTTTTATGCTCAGATGTTCCTTGAAAATTTCCTGTGCAGCTCTCACAAGCGCCTAACAGCACTTTCTAAATTTACAGATGTTTTTATGCGTTTCAAATGATTGATATGCCTGTCACACCTGATCCTTTTTCTTTGCTCTTCGTTTCTATCCAAATATTGGAAAGATTTGTTAAGCTGTTGTTTAAACGCTACAAACACATCAATACAACACGTCCATGTTTGTTTTTTTCCCCATATTCCAACTTCAAAGTACATGATCAAACCAAAGTCTGAACGATTACTTCCAAACTCGGGAAACTACCTTGCGGAAGGCATGACAATAGTGAAAGGGGGAAAATATATCATCATTTATGTCAGAACAGAGAGCGTTTGCTCTTTGAAAGTCGAGCAAAGAACGGCTCTGAAGGCTTTTCTCAATGGAAGATATGTTTTCACTCTTCTCCTGACTTGACTTTGTCTAATGTGATAGATGTTGGTTCATCCCATCACCTGTCAGGTATTTCTTTTTTTTTTAAAGCATCTGCCCTTTTTCAATCAGTTTCCAACGTCACCTTTTCCAGATGGTTCTGTGTAACAAACCATCTGTCACATCAGGTTATGGTTGACAGCCAATGTATGTAACATTTGGAATGTTTAACGGTTGATATATTCCTGTAGTTGGTAAGGCTGACATGTTTTACACTTGCTGAATTTTGATATGAAACAGAAAATGAGAAAATGCTAACACCTGGTATCATCCAACACTGTCAACACTTGCACGCTATTTAAAAGTTGGTTGAATCCTGTGTCTGAAACAGCTTTCATGAAGACGAGGAGAGCTTCTTAATTAACAATTAAAAGCTTGTTGGACTGTTGTTGGTCTGAAATTGTTTTTTTAACTTACATTTTTAAAACTTTTGTGGAGACTCTTTTTTTTTTTAGCAGGCTTTTACTTTACATCCAGCAGCAAACAACATAGCATATCATCTAATACTGAAGGGACAAAATGTGTTGTAATGTACATGAAAATTTAATTTCTGTTCTTAAATTTCCAGTTAAGTAGTTTGCTTTTTAAGCTTGCTTTCCTTTTATTTTGAAAAGGTACCTAAATAAAGATATTAATCTATCCTTTATAATGAAATATTTTGATTTTGCTTGGTGTTGATGGCTCACCTGGATCTCTCTTGCTCTGCACAAGGCCACTAGCATCCACCTCTCCAGATTCTAACCTGAATCCTAAGTTAATCATGTTGAGTTTAAGCCTCAGTTGTGTCTCGGATTTTGATTTTACACTGAATTCAAGATGTTGATTCTCACACTAGATTTGCTGCTGAATAAGATAATGTAGCTTTTTTAGTGATAAGTATTGATTATTATGCAACAAAGACATTAAAACACTGCGTCACGATTTGCGAGATGAACCTCTCTTTTGTCCGCAGGAGCGCATGTGTGTGTGTGCGCTTGTCTCTGTCGCTCTGTTTAAATATGTGTCTCATAAACTAAGAGCGAACCAAACAAAGACAAAGCAAACCCCAAGCACCGCACAGGTCCCAAGAACCTCTGACCAGTAAAAGTGTCACGGTACAAGGACACCGGACATGGGAGGGTACTGTAAAAACTGAAAAAGAGTAACCTGATGTTTTTAGAAATTTGGCATCTACTTGATACCACTGTATCGGTTTTTGGGACATTCCTATTTAGAACAGATTTCAGCTTGAAGAAACCCTACCATACAGAAGCTTACATAGTCAGTAAACTAACACAGATTCACATATGCACTAATACGGAGAAAAATGATCTACAGGCACTGGGTAGATCTAGAGATTGTGAAATAAGCCTCTCCGTTAGTGAGGATCTTAAATGTTCTGTATATACAGGCTGTCAGGCTCTTGGCATTACATCCTGCACTGCCTGGGACATGTCAGTCAAGCTTCATGTTCGATGTGTTAGCAGGATTAATCTTTTGACATTTTAGAAGGACCACTTGTGTTTGATTGACTGAATTAGTCTGTTAATCCCATGCTCATGTCCAATTTGCATTACACAAGTAACATTTGTACCACCATATGTACAAATCCGTCCACTCTCAACAAAGAACAGCCATATCCAGCCTGTTAGTGGATTCTACAAACACAAAGACGTCATGCTGGCTGGTGTCATAGTCTCTCTAGCTTCGCACCTCCTCTGAATAGCGGAGGTGTGAAAGCGATATTTCTAAGTCTCTATGGGCCCGACAAGTCAAAACACAGAGGAGATATAGGCCTCGCACCAACCTTGAACGAGAAGCAAAATGGTGCTTCTAATTAAGATTGAACCTCAAGGCTGAAGGTACGATACTGAGGCTTTTCTATTTTCACGTTACAATCACCCACAAGAGTCCAATAAGTGCATTCCCTGATAGTATTTCTTCCCTGACACGTTACGCCTTAGCGGATATTGGCCTCCCAAACAGAAATGCCACCCATTTCTCACTTCCACAATGGCTGTGAGAAGGAACGCCAGCAAGTATGCGTAAGATGTTCACTTCAAATCTCAGGCTATGTTTGGATTTGTATGTATGAGTTACGATGTCGGGCTTTACAGAAATACCCTTCAGTTTCACCAATGCCAGCGCAATTTTGTAGGTTTTAGTAGCACCAAGTTACAATTCCCACAGCTTAAAAAACCCAGGCGTCCCCTGCAGCAAAGCCTGGCATGGGGGGAATTGGTCTGTCATTTGGTCCATTTGTATTCCACTGAAAGCTGGGTCTTAGAGACTCAGGTGAAGAATTTGAATGAGATCTGTTAGTACGCGGTGTCCTGTCTGCTCATCAGGGGGACTGACACAGCAGAATAGCTGGCAGGGTTGGAAAAGGTTATCTCAGCTAAGCATATTTCAATTACACATCCCGGTGGCAAGAGTTTTTGCTTGAGGAAACATTGCTGTTTTCTTGGGTTTCTTTTTGTACTGCTGCTTTAGGATTTGTCAAAGTCGGAAATTGTAAATCCTGCACACAGGCCTATAGAGAAACACTGTATTGCACGCGAACAACCTTGTTGGACTCATTATGAAAAGTTAAAATAGAGAATCAACATCGTCTCCAGCCCCAACTGACAGTGACTTAAGTCACATGACTTGAGGACAGCAGCCCTTCGGCAGACATAAATATACTTTTTTATATGCACATTTCTACTCCCCAACACCTTTGATAAATGGAAATTTTTAGTAAAATATCTAATTGATTTACACTTGAGATGAGAATTCACATCACAACATTTGGATCCATTGATTATACTATACAAAAAAACACAAATGCAAAGCCTAGTCTCTGGGGAGTAGTTGTGCCCTTTGTGTGTCCACCACCCACCCCCGCACCCCCACTGCTGTTAAATAATGTAGAGCAAAAGTAAAAAACGTATCTTTACTACATATGACTGTTCTGTAGGAAGAGTAAACTTGCCACTGCTTTCCTCCAACAGCCCTATCAACGTCACTTAAAGGGCCCATATTTTACACCCAAGATGATATATCAGTGGTTTAAAGTAAAAAAAAAAACTGCTGCAATGCGTAGTTCCATGTCCTCTCATGTATTTTACACAATTATGGGTTTTCCATGTCAATGCAACTGCCTGTATTTTCCATTCGGAGTGTGGTGGTGTTCTAAAAATATGATTCTCAAATTCAGGTCAGCACTTAATCTATGACTGATGAAAAAAACATTTAGTCAGGCCAGTTTCTTAGGCAACATTGATGGAGATGCCACAGAGTACACTGTAACTACTGGGATTTAACATCCACTGTAAATAAGCATTGGACCTGAAACAAATATAAACCAAAGTGAAATTAATGACTTCATTAAACGTCGTTAAATTGAAATTAGATTAGATTTAAAGAATTAACACGAACATGTGGCTGCATAATACCCACACAAGTCACTTTCTGTATTATGAGTCACTGAATGTGTCATGCCATATCCTGTCTTAAAAAAAAAAAAAAAAATACTATATGAGGATCACAAATACAAATGTTCATTTTTGAGTGTACATGCTAAAACACAGCTGCATTATGTTTTGTCAGATTCCCAAAGTCTATAGCGTTTACGTGCAGAGATGAATGCAACTTTAATTACTCTTCTCAGGGTTGAGCATGTGAGTTCAGCTGAAGTTAAGTACAGAGATGTGCTCTTGTCTTTTTGAAGGATTTTCTACTTATGGAAGACGTGTCTGGAAAAAAAAAAACTTCAAGTCTTTATGGGATTACGGGCTAATCAGAAAACAAAAGGCTTACTTTGCTAAGAAGCAAATGTAATTAGAGCGTATCGTAATGAATCACTCACTGAGACCAGTTTACCGCTGAGTTCTCCTCTCTACCTTATCCTTTTTCTGACAGCATTTCTTGCAACAAATGTGCAACAGTAGACACTTGGGCCACTTATTATAGCTGGTTATGTATCGGAGCCCTATCATATCGTGGACAGCCACATGAACATTTAGATTATGCACACACTGTATGCGTCATCGGGTCTGTAAGTATCTAAATTTAGTGCTGTCTACCCTGGGAATGCAGGGTTTTTCTCTTTCTTCCCATTAACAGTGATGACCCCTGTGTTTTGGGGCTTTATTTGCATTACCATTTCCTGTATATGCGATACAAAATTTACTTTGAGTTAAGTTGGAGGTAAATAAAGTGTTTTTATTGAGCCAGTTTTTTTAAATCAATACACTGAGCAGTGTCGGATCTTCCTTAAGAAAAAGTACATCAGACTAGTTTTTACTACAGACGATCCATGGAGATTTCCAGACATGAAATCCTCCCTGATAAGTATTGTGTGAGCAGTCTCAGCGATGCGTGCTGGTTGGCGCCTTCAATGTGTTACAGGCACTTTGAAGTAATGGAGATAGCAGCTCAGCTCTGCTCGACAGCTCTGGACCCACTGTTTTCCACCCCGTCTCTCCCAGCCAGCGTCAGTGCAGAAGAAAAGAGGGAGAGCGCTGCCGCATTCGCCGGAAGACATCCCAACTCCAACCTAATTTTCTGTCGTGTTTGCAACTGAATTAAATGCACAGAGGGAGAAGGATGATTATTGAAGTTGTTGTTGCGAGAAATCATGTGGGATTTAATGAGAGGATCTTTACTTAGATGTAACTGACAGGCAGGGGCACTGCACGGGGAAAAGGAAGACATCTTAAGAAAAAGAAGATGTTCCAGACACCAGTGTTCAATGCTACATATGACAGGTAGCTCTAAACCCATCAATTCTAATTCCAGCTGTGACAGAGATGCAGTGACAGTGAGTATACGCAGAGGTTAGAACTGATTGATGTACATGTGCTTGACAGTGTTGTAATTATACACAGCGTCACAGAATGGGCTGCATGTAACTGAAACTGCAAAACAAAATGACACTTCAAACAAAAGATGCAATAGACTGGAGGATAATGTCAGGGTGACAGCGATCCGTGGTTGTATATCCTATAGCATGAAAAGGCTATTCGTATAATGTGATTCACTCTATCAATGCTTATGCTGTTGCATGTGTATTGTTCAGGGCTCAAGGAAGTACAGTGTTGATTTTGGTGCGTTTTTGGACATGCGATGCATTTAATATTAATAAGCTTTGAAGAAACAGGCGACCGGCGCTCTGCAGCAGCGACTCATCATTGTAAGTGACACTGTTAATCACAACAACAATGCATTAATGACAACGGGTGTGTTCAGGACAATTGATTCTCCAATTCTGGGTTCGGCAAACTAAGTCGAGCTTCACTGAACTTTGAAAAAACGGGTGAAGAACAGCTCTTTGTGCAGCAGCGGTGGCGGCGTGGCAGCAGGCTTCTGCGGACTGAGTTAGGTAGTCGGTCTCTGTTCACCGCGGCTTTATTGTCTGCAGGTCACTTTGACAGATTCAGAAAGAAAGCTGCCACCAGCACAACAGGCCAAAGAAACGACCCATTCCAAACAGGCAGGTTAAGAACCGGCACTGAACTGGTAATCTCGAGTAGAAACATCAGTCAGGACGCCAAAGAAGCCCCACAGAGGAAGGTAAAGATTATTTTATTTGGACTGGAATTTACACCACGCTGTACCCGACATGATTCACTCTACTGAGTCCACATCGACCCTGAGCTTTTGACTCCCAGTGTTCATGTTGCACGAGAAACAGAAGGAGAAAATAGTGTTTCTATACAGTATTAATGATTCATTAACCCACTCAACATAGCACCATTTGTCTAATGTGAAAATAAAAAGTAGTCAGTGAAAAAGAGGACCTTGATTAATCTACAGTAGTTCATATGTTCACAATCTACATTTAATGGGGGATTTGTGTTTTGTCTGTGTGACCAGACCACGCCTTCAGATTAAATTGAGCTGATCACTAAAGTTCTACACTTCCCTCTATATTGGACACGCCAGTACCATTTTTAATGTGAATCCATCAAATCATTGTCAACATGTCTCACACAAACGTCAACTGACTGACATTGTCAACACAGAGCCACTACACTGTATTGTGTATGGCTGTTTGTGCTCTTCAAATCCTGGCTCTGGCTTTTTTATGATCCCATGTCCTTGTAGGGAGTTGAGAACAGGCCTTTGCCAGCCAGTCACTTAGCTGTCATCTCTGCCTGATGATGTCATGAATCACTAACTCAGCCCATAGATGGGGATTTCGGGCCCGACGCGGTCAGCCATCATGGAAACAACCCCCCTCCGGCCTCTTTATCTGTGGGATTTTGAGTGAGCCAAATTGTCCATAAATTTGGAACATGGAGTCATAAATGTCAGGAAAAGGGAGGAAAACAGACGGACGAATTTCTCCAGCATGATGGCAGTGCCAATGATTACTACCGAGAGTGTGTGAGAAGGGAGCGAGAGAGAGAGGGAGAGCCAGAGAGAGAAAGTGAGAGAGAGAGACAGAGGCTGGGCTTAAGTGATGCTTGAGGATTGTTGAAGACAGAGAGTGGGACTATAGGATAATGAAAAAAATAAAGAATAAAGAACTCCAATGTGGAGCAGTTGGATGAATGAGGGAAAAAGGAGAAAACATAAATGTGCCACTGTGTGCAACTTAGGTGCAGGTTCGCACCTGGACATAACAAGGCTCTTAGGTGAACTCACCCATTACTCATTGAGAACCGATCACTCCGACTCCAATCAGAGGTAGTCTGGTCCATATATGAGCACATTCTTTTAACAGAGTGTACATGAATGGGACCTGGGCCATATTAAAAGGAGCGCCTACTCAACTGAGGCCCTTCGAGTAAAGCCTAGTTCACACTACAGGTTGGAAATCTAGTCAGTCTGCGCCAACTCCACCCAACTGGGGTGCAGGACGTGATGAGGTGACCCCTGACTATTTTACTCTGCACATGAAATTTGAGGGAAATCAAGCAATAACCCCAAACACAACCTCAGTTCAGCTTATATTAACGGCATCATTCTCAGGTCTGGTTCGGATAGTCTGGTTCAGCTTGGGCTCATTAGGTTTTGTCTTTTGGCCCTGGATGCATTTTGACAGTAAAAGTCGGGTCCAAGCTGCTCTATAGTCTCTACCACTGATGTCCCCTGAAGCCCTTTCACCTCTCATCCAGCTTGATGTGTCGTCAGGGTCACTCGGACTCACCGTGTCTCTTCTCGCGTGTGTTTTGCTAAAAAATGTAGTTTGGAGACCAGTCTGGGTTCCTTCTTGTGATCCCCGTCGCCAGTCAGTTGTGTAGTATGAACTCACTACGACTGCAAGATCACAACACAAGTCGTGTCGTGTGAACTGGGCTTAACAGGAAATAAACACTTCTTAGCTTTCTCAAATTGCAGCTTTGTCCAAAATGTCTGAGAACTTTGAAAGGGCCACTGTATTATATGAGTGTGTAATATACATCAAACATCCTAAGATTGGATATCCATGCAACACACCTGGGAATAGACCCAGTCTTATTTTGAAGTCTTTGTCTTCTGTTCATTTCCTGTACCGTAATGAGCTAAATCTATTAATAGAGGGCTCTTTTATGGGATGATGTTAATAGCCATATTTGAGTCTGTCGAACTGAAGCTGTGGTATTTATAGAAATGAACAGTAATGGTGACCCCACCATCCAAATTTAAGTTGTTCAATTGTCCAAAACAATGTTCAAAACTTTAAATGTGTACGGTTTCCGTTTGACTTAAAATACAAAACCATTAAATATATTTTTGAATTAAATGTTTCACCTCATTTAAGCACTATATGACTTCAATAGAGTTTTGGAATAAGCAAACACAGGATGGTAAACTTTATATGGAGATTTTTTATGATTCAAATTTGGATTGTTAACTTTCTACCTATACAACCGTTTTTGCGTAAATACTTTCTGACTTTATTCTCTAAACATTGTACAATTAAGACTTTATTATCTCACAATATTATGACTTTATTCTTGTGATATGTCTTTATTTTGGAAATTATTATTAACATTTTGTCCTTAAAGTTTCCCTAATACTCTCTTGTAGTATATCGATATGATTTTAAGATGATTACACTTACACTTGGTATTAATATGGCATTGGCATTACTCTGTCAAGCTCACGCACCGGAATACAATCTGTTCAAAATGTGTCTGTGACCATTTCTGCAGGTGGTAAACAGGGTTCTGCATATGTTCTACCAAAGGAGCAGCTCCGCACATCACCACCAGATGCATAAAGAGAAGGATGTAATATGCCACACCTGGGGATAGCGATACAACAGCTAACTAGTAGCTCATCTGCCCACTGTCACTGATGCATCTGGTCTTGATAATAAATACTTGATTCCTTCAACATTTCCAACCAAACCAGAGGTTCACAGACAGTGAGGGGCTTGGGGGGGGGGGTGCAGAGGGACAGATATTATGCAGAGATACTGTGTGAGGTGAAAGAGACAGGTGCACAAAGCTGTTCTAAAAACAGCAGAAAGAGAGTTATTGCAGTTTGTCCTGTTGAATTTAATGCGGCCAGCAGTTGGAGCAGCAGTACAGGCTCTGGCACGGAACTCATGGAGGCAATTAAGATATTTTTAAACCCCTCAGTACCTGATTACATCAACATTTGTTCTGCTTCTCCGAGTTTTCACACAGCCAAATCTGAACACAAAGATATTCTTTATAGCTCCAGATCTTCAGGGAGTTTTCAGTTTTTTTATGTTTCCTTCAGTCATTCAGTGATAGTTGTCTATAGATTAATGGGTTCATGGCAAACAGAATACAATAGTTATTCAGTAGTTAATAAAAAATACAAATAAAAATTGAATTAAAGCTGAATAACACAGATTTCACAATAAAAGAGTGAATAGATGTTGACAACCATGCTGAAAATCAATCAATAAAGAAAAAAATATATTTAAAAGTAAACTGTTTCACACTCTTAAAGTGAACCCGTCTTCACGCTAAATTCATTATCCCATTCCTGTGTTTGTATGTGTAACAGTTGTGACTGGTTGTCTGTGGCTTGTCTATTTGTGTATTTTTTGCCCTTCGTTAAAAAAAAAAAAAAACAGCTTGTTTTTAAAAATGTTTTTATCCAGACCATAACTCAAAAACGACTACAGACACTAAAAGTCACAGACACAGTAACGTCATAGTTTCCTGAAAAGCTACAACTTGTATAACAACAATGTACAGAGACACAGAAAATAATATTTGAAAATCTGCACTTAGGAAAGCGTTTGTTTTAGTGACTTAAAATGCCATCTGCATGTGGACAAGAGGCTTCGATGCAAAAAAGATTATGTTTGTTTTGCTAAATACTGCAGACATTAGTGTGGACAGGGTGTAAATCAGTTATTTCTTCCAAAATGAGACATTAAAAACACCTTGTTTATCATCCAGTTTTCAGCAAGTGTTACATTTTATAGGTTCCCCCAGTCCCACTTTTATCTTGTCCCAGATGAGATTGGATTCGGTGATGGTTAGTTGTATCAGCACTACATTCAAAGCATAGTTTGTCTGTAAAAACAGCTGAAATTAAAAAATAAATAATTCATGCATATCAACGTGAGACATTTTGGTCTCCATTTGTGTCCCGTGTACTCTGTCTTTTTTGTCCTTTGCACATTCAGCTCTCTGCAGCTTTTAATGCTTTGTGAACAACAGTAGTAGTAGTGAGATGAAACAAGCTCTAAAAACAGACCAGCTGAGGAATGTACTCAGTAAACAGAGTGATAACAAAGTTAATGTGGCCCTTCTAATTCAGCCCCGTGTCAGTAAAGAGAGGAGACGAGAGGAAGAGATGAGGGAGGGTGGAAGTAACAAGAGATGCAGAAAAAGACAGACAGGAACACACGGAGACACACAAAACCCGAGAGAGAGCGAACGAGACAACCCCCGACTCGCTAGGCCAGAAGAGAAAGATCACACTGAGAGAAAGCAGCAGACATACACGGAGAGAAGGATGGAGAGAGGCGGACCATTGTGTCATCTGGGATCACTGAGCGCCGTAATAGGCTCGAGTCTTGTCAGTTGGGCTCAGCTCAGGTCGGCTTGGCTGCAGGCCTCCCTGCTGTCTCTCTGCCAACAACAGCACATGGGAATACCATTCACCAGCAGACCAACAATCCTAAAAGGTCTCCTTAGCTGGCTTTGGGAGGAAAGGAAATAATAGGTTTAGTTTCCCAGAGGCCTCACACTGGCATAATATTTGCCCACTGGTTCATAATGGAACTGAAATGATCTTCACAACGGAGGGCTCCTGGCGAACCCGACGCAGTGTTCAAGCTGTGTCTTCTGTGCCAACACTATTCTCAGTGTAATGTATTCCAGTAGTTTCTTGTCTTTGTTTTTTTTTGTTGGAGATTCCACTGTTACACGTACACACTGGTGAAATGATAACCACACTATTTGACTTTCTCTCCTCATTTTGGCTGGGGTAGTAGTACATCTCCACGTGTCTGCCACAGCAAAGTAGGAGCTGTTCTGACTAAAGTACCCATCAGGGAAAACTCAGCTTTTATTGAGATTTTATTCATGATCGCATGAGGCGAGTAAAGCCAGGCATGTCTCCTTGAATTATAGCTCGTGGCTCTTTTGTTAATTCCAGGGAGTTAACACTTGTCTTTAAAGCTAGTGCTGAAAGTATGCACAGTGGCAAAACAAGAACCATATGTTTAAATTATCATTAAGTGTCCTTTTCTAATTGTTGTTCATCATGTTTCAGTCAGAAACAAAAGGAAGGCCTGGTGCGTGCTCAAGATGCTGGAAGGGTAATGACTTAAAAGCTAAACTCTGTTGTTCTATGTGTTTTTTGATAAAGCAGACATTACGCAAACGTCCTTTAACCAAGGGTCAAGTTACAAAAACTTTAATTAATTCATATATAAAGCATTCTTGCTCAGTTCAATACACTGCTACAGCCTTGGCTTCAGCCCATGGACTAAAACTATATAAGAATGAATGACATGGTAGTCCCCCCCAAAAGTGAAGCCCTCTAGCATCACAATCACCCCCTAGTGGCTGGCTGCAGTATAGGTCATTAACTTTGCCACCTCCATGTTAGTGGAAGAGAGATGGACCACACCAAAAGTCAAAGTCCATCAAATAATTTTTATTCTCAGAGATGATTCCTGCCATTTTAGTTTTTAATCACACTGATGTATGTTCAGGTATTACATTTTTATTTATTTGATGCTATCAAAATGATTTGAAATCCAATGATTGATAGCTGACAGTGACTTGACTGTGAGGGGGGGGGGGGGATCAGTATCAAGGCCCAGACTTTGGCTCCAAATGCAGCACTCTGAATATTTTGGCTTCATTTCTGGATGGTAGGAGGAAGTGGAGACGTGTCGTCCATTTTCATATCGTCTATGCTTCAGCCTCGATAAACTTGGGAGCTGCTCCACTTGCACTAAGGGTGGACGACGTCTGCAATGACTGCAGCAGAATGTTTCGTTTCACCTGTTCTCTAGCATATGGGTGAAATTACCAAAAAGATGCTTGACTTACAGAAGGTAATTTATGCTGTCACTTAGCTAACATATGACACAAGGTGTTTCTTAATCAACCAAATGATTACTTAAATCAATACTTAATCAGTTATGTATTGGTTAATTGTGCAGTACCTTAACTCTTCTTTGAAGTAAAAAAACAAGCATACTGACGCCAATGCTTAAACAGTTCCAAGTTTCTGTTACAGCCACACTTCAATTTTAACGGTGAAAAGTTCCTCTGGCTCTCTTCCCCACTGCGTTCAACATAACCCTCACATAGCTGTCAGGGCAGGAAACACTCATTCAAGTGAACTGGGAAATGAGAGACACTTGAATCCCAGTGTATTTGTTGTATACTGTGCTTACTCTCAGTCAGGACTTATCAACTTATATCTGTATGTCCTTAAGGCTACTGACATGAGAGGATCTTATTACCTGATGGTTTGTTACACAGAACCACCAGGGAAGTTGTCCTTGGAAACTGCCTTGAAAAGGACAGGCACTGTCAAAAATCGTGGCAGGTGATTGGATGAGACCTCTGTCTGTAACAGCCTAACTTGAACAAATCATATTGCCTGTCACTGTCCTCACCACAGGCTGTCATCACACTCGCTCGTAGCAGAGTAGTTGTACTGATTGGTCACTGTGGTTCGACCACAAATGCAAAGCTTGATACCCGGCGAGATGGATTCTCACGTGATCTCAGGATATAGAGAGAATCCAGGTGCCTCACAATGTAAAATATATTCTAATTGGGGCCATATAAAGATATAAAGGTAATATTGTATGTATATATTATAGTTGGGAGTGGGCGGTGTGCGTGAAAACAAGCACATAATATATTTGGCTGTGGAGTTAAGGAGCTTCCTGAAATACCCTTATCAGCTTTATCTCAAAGTGGTGCACATTTGTAGCAGAAACCCTGAATGGAATCTGAACATGTGGACATTTTCCAGGCAGGAACCGTCTAATGACAAGATGCTACAGGCTGCATTTTCGGGGAAATGAGTATTGAAAATGTAACATCCGGCACTGTTCAGTCAGCAGAATGGGACGGACAGAAAACCAACATCCATTATTTTAAGTCAGGAGCGCTCTTACATCATTCTAAGAAGGGTCGCTTCTCCAAATAAACAGTTACGCCTCTGTGGTTGTGTAGCGGTTCAATCCCAAGTGACACAAAATTCAACAGAAATCTTTAAAGCTCAATGAACTGTCGGACAAGTCGGAGGCTGACTATACGACTTTTCCTTTTAATATAAGATATGACTTCAGGATTGATGTGACTTTTAATCTTAATTTATTCTTAAAGTTTCATGCGACTCTCCTTACTTTATAGAAATATAACAATTTGCTAGAGTGCACCTTTTATTTTTATTTGTAACTATTTTTAGTGTTATCAATCTTACTTACAAGCCTGTGTTTTAACAGCAGTTTGACTTCAGCTGGCAAAGAATGAAACATGCTGAGATAATATTGTCTAACAGTCAACAGTCCAGAAGACTTATTTGTTTTTAATAGATCTTTAAATTTATCTGGTTTTTTTTTTCTCTCTGACAAAACGTATTGAACATTTTATGTCCATACTAGGCTTTAATGGATTTGACTCGCTTTTAGAAATGAAATTAATGTTGGCATGAAAGGGAACTGCTGAAATGATAAATTAGGTATATCATCTAATTTATTGTTATTGTCACAAATAAATAACCGTTAATTTTAGAATTACAATTAATAATTTAAATTGTCGAAAATAATTGGGAAATCCTGTTAAGTTGTTGGTGTTGAAATTTAGTTATAATTCCATTACAACTACTTTTATACCACCGATGAAATAACAATATAGCGACAGCGATGGGAGGTGTCAGTGCATATTGAAGCGGAAACAGACAGGACAACAGTATGTTCCAGAGAAACCATTTATAAAACCATTAACTCTAATATAATGAATAGCAATCATTACTGAGCAGCAGTGTAGGAATCAAGATGATAATGATGTGAGGAAGTGAGGCTGAAGTGCAAGTATTCAGAGTTTAATGAGAAAGCGAGAGGAGGGTGTGAAAGGTGTGAGTGTGTGAGTGCGTGCGTGCACTGAGGAGAGGAAAAAGGAGAGAAGCATTTTACATCATGCTTTTATTGGTCTCTTTAACTTGTGATTATGGTTTTCCCCGTAACTTATTTGGGCTTGTAAAGAAAGAAATACAATATAAATGAAAATGAGCATCTGTATACGTGACACCACGCCGCCAATTGTCAGATGGCGAGAGTTGCTAAGTAGCAAAGCTGCAAATGATGCCAATGTGAATATGATGAGCTTCTAATGGTGAGGTGAGTATAACGGCAGATTGAGGCACAGGTGTTTTCTTTGCGATGGCAATTCATTTGAACATAACAGCTTTTTCTCTCTATTCTAATTACACATGAAACTCCCCCAGTTCCTCAGTCATTATCTACGCATGCCACCAGGGATAAAATAGCATGTGGTGAATAGGTTTGCAATGCTCAAAAGGGCATAGTTAACATTTAAATTACTTGACAGCATCTAATTTTGTTCTTCCCCCCCCCCCCCCTCTTTCTCCACCTTCCCTCTCCCTATGCCCATTAAACTCCCTGCAGATGAGTTCAAAGCCTTCCTGAAGCGCCTGCCCACCGACCGGTTCATGAACGTGTCCATGATTGCCAAGCTCTGGTCGACTGACTTGTCGGTGCAGAAGCGCTACGCCCAGCTGGAGTCCAGCACAGCGCTGGTCCTGGGAAAGGCCCAGAAGATCATCAGGAAGCTGTTCACCCTGAGCAAACGTTGCCCCAAGCAACCTCGAATCAGCCTGCCCCGAGAGAGGTAGCCCACTGGGACACACTGACAGAAAACAAACCAATGAAGGAGGCGTAATTACTCATTACTGGAAGTTTAGCTTGCTGCTCTGTGTGGATTCACCACAGCTGCAGGCTCTCTTACAGTTTGCCTTAAGTCGGGCACGCTAGGAAAAGCCCACAGCTACTGTCTGGAACGAGCCCAGCTTCGAATTTAACAAAAGTTATACATACACGATGGTGGGAAACATGAGGCCCCAAAACTGGCATTGTGAATTCAGCTGTTTCGGCTTTAGCTTGTCTCTGCTGTCGACAGATTATACAGCAACAAATATCTTATTTTGTGAAAATGCTGGACATAAAGTAGGAGCCGCAGCTGTATCGTGCAACATTTGTATAATAGAACACAAAAGTTTGAGGATGTTTTGAAGTATAAGTATAACCATAAATAAAAGTAGGTAATTAAATGAGAAAAAACACATTTTAAATTAAATTACAGCCAGACTAAAAAGGGAGGTCTTTGGTTTGCTTTAGAAAATGTCCCCCGTCGCCCTCAGGTCTTCAGGGAGATTGTGTCAGAGTCGTGGACCAGAGCAATAAGAAGATGCCTCACTGTGGGTTTTTGTTCTGACTTTGGATGTAATTAAAAGGCCACTTGCAGAAGACCTGGGGCTTCTGGAAGGTTCACAGGGTAAAAGCATCTGATAAAAAGGAAGGACCCGGACCATTAAGAGCTTTATAAAGCAATAAAAGGATTTTAAAATCAATCGTGAAGCAGACAGGCAGCCAGTGCGGAGACTTGAAACTCAATGTAATGTGTGATCCATGTCTGGTCAACACACGAGCAGCTGAGTCTCTATGATGTGCACAGACACGTTGAAATCATGAAGGTGACAAACAGAAGTTAGGGATCATCTCAAAGGGCATGTTAATGGATCAAGGAAGGTTTTCAGTCAGTTTCTTTCAGCTGTTCTTTGAAACATCAGAGACCATTATTATGTTGTTTGAGTCATTTAGTTATCACATTGAAAGAGGATTCTATTTTGTGTGCTCACTTCTAAATATATGTGTAACCAAAGAGTATCGATTGTAAAACACATCAATGCAGAGAATGAAGCAGATGAGAGACACTAACAATATCAAGTATAAAACAAATAGATGTAAATCTGAGGACATATAACTTGGTAGGGTACATTAGGGACAGGAAGTGTTGAAAATATTTATGTACATCATTTTCACTGTCTATTTTGTTGTGATCACTCAGACAAACCCCCCCAGGTTGACCAGACCTATTTCAAAGAGATAGGACATTTTTCATCCGTGCTGTCCACTGCAAATATCAATCACAGTTTACAGACTGAGCCCCAAGTTCAGCTTTCACCTTCACCGATGGGGAGGGAAACGCTCGAGGAACGTGGTAAACAGACTATAAATGGGATGACATGATGGTGACAGAGAGAGAGAGAAAAGGGAGATGAAGGCTCTTGTTACTGGTTGTGGAGACCATTGTGGGGAGAGGGACGTACTATTGTGGCACGCTGTAATCAAGTCCTTCCCTGGACTGACAGCTCGGCACTTGTTTACAGAGGACTTTAATTTCCCTGACAGTCCTCTTCCTCTTCCCATCACTCCATTTCCCCCCCTCTCTTGCACTCAAGCGCTTTCCGTCTCTATTTCTCGCCCTCAGCTACCTTTGTGTCACTTTGCTCTCTCTCTATGTCTCACCCCTGTCAGTCAGAAGGTTAACCCCCTGCACACCAGTTACAGCCAGTTATCAGGGGCTGCTCGGCTGAAAGCTCGCTACTTTCTTCGGCACAAACCTATTTGTTTTATCATCATTCATTTTGGTCCATTTACAAAGGCCTGGGGAGGGGAAGGGGATTGTTGGAGGATTTGGGCAATGTTGTGTGAGGATTCTTGAACGTAGCCCTGGGATAGAATCTCTGCGGAGCAAATTTTTACTCTGAACTTGTTGCTGTACCAAAGTGGATGGTAATTTATGTATTTCTGCGGTTTCATCTCTAATGCAGTGAAACTAAACTGCCACTCCTCTAAAAAAAAAAAAAAAACAGGGGGGGGCAAATTTCCATCGGTAAATAATCCCATTTATATACGAGGAAGGCTGTAAATTAGATTTTCACCCATGAAAATAGCATGCATACAAAATAATGCAGCAGTTTTGGGCTTGCTTTGTGTTCAAGTCCTTGAACACCCAACCTCTAATGTAACCTTTTAACTATGTGAATACTTTAAAAAGGAGACATCTCCCCAAAGATAATCGAAGAGTAGCCACCCCTCACTGAAAAAAACAACTAATACCCAACACTGTCACCTTAAGCTGCAACACTTTTTGAGTGGGGACGAATCTCAGGCTAATTTAGAATGCATAGATAAAAGCAAAATGTACAAAAGTAAAGTGGAAAAAGTGAAACACAGTTCAATTTTATTTGTATAGCAACAAATCACAACATGCATGATCTCAAGGCACTTTACATAGCAAGTTAAAGATCTTACAGAATTATGGAGGAACCCAACAGTTTCCACAATGAGCAAATACTTTGGATAGAAAAAAAACTGGACTAACCTCGAGAAGAAGAAGAGGGCAGAAACATTCATGTTATTTAAATCTGTCAAACGGATTGTTAAAATGAAAATACAGAGTCATACTTTAAATGAAATTATATTAATAATGGTAGCAGCACCAGTCAATAATAATAATTATAATAATAATAGTTGAGTAGTGTTAGATCTGGATCCTGCAGTTTTAAATACAGAGATACCTACAGAACACATATTTGTTTACCTTCTCAAAAACATTAAGATGTGAATTTTCCATGACATGTTAAAATAAAGTCACTACACACACAAAATATGTAGAGGTGAATTGCCTTTCAGTGTTGTCCAGCCGTCAGCAGCACACACACGCCAATACTTAAAGGCAGTTAGAGGTTTCAATGAAGAAGTTCAAGGAAGCTTATTGTTAATTGACATGGAGACGCATGGTTGCTGCCACAATGGAAAAACAATCAACTGTTCATTTACAACTAGGAGGTGGTATCATGCACTGTCAATAGTTACTGAGAATTCAGCCAATAAGGTCCCTCTGTCAGTTTGTGGAGCCTCCTGAGGCACCGTGCACCACTTAAACCTGCAGCCAGTCAATCATAGAGGAAACTAAATGTTCAACCCATGGCATCTGACCGGCCATCCAGAAAATTTTGTTTGAATGCAAGACGCTGCCTGACACGGCTGCCATCAACTCCTGTCAGGCCGTGATAAGCTCCACCCACAGCCCCAACCTCAGGCTCTGACTGAATGGCTGGCTGTTCATTTTAGCAGGGATATCACATCCCCATCTAAATAATTGTTTCAAGCTAAAAAATTGCAACTTCTATACCATTTCATAATTCACTTTATTTCTTAGGTTGATTTGTTTATCATTTTAAATATTCCATAAAAGTCAGCCTCCAAGATTGAAGAAAATTAAATCAATTCATTCTGATTAATTTCTCAACCTCAACTGTCTAACCTGATTTACACTAAATCAGCTGCTTGATGCCAGACAAATAATAAGGTCTCTTTAACTTTCCAATCACTGTAAGTTGATGCACCGCACTCAGAGATGACTCGTATTGTTTTTATATAAGCCGTTATATTGTAAAAGATATATAATATATGTACTTCACAACAGTACGAGTTCTCCATATACTTTATATATTGTTTGGCCTTGGTAAGATCTACAGCATGAATTAAGATAAAAGATGCCTGTCAATTTTGATTTAGTGACAGGTCTGACTCATCGGGTTGTCACATTTTCGGTTAAACTACACCTGCCGACCTTGCCAGTTGTGGTTGCTACTAGCAACAGATGACCTACCTGAAGTTATATGCATAAGTCCTGACATCACATCAGGGTGAGACAGGGAAACACTTGTGTCCACACTCAACTGCACATAGTGGTCAGGAGTCGTTTAAGTGGTGTTATGTTACTTGTTACCTACAACTATTCATATTTGACCTGATACAAAGCTGCAGTATTGTTCTTTTCTCTGCCTCCTCTGCAGGTCCCCTGGGTTTTGGCTGAACAGGGCCCAGTCTCTGTTGTACTGCAATGAGCACGGCGTGCTGGGCTCCTTCTCTGAGGAGGTGAAGCGCTGTAGCTGCCCGGTGGAGCAGCCCACCTGCCAGGAAGTCATTCCCTGCATCGTGGGCACATCACCCACCTCCTGCTCCTCCTGTGCCACTGATAATGCGACCCGCTGTGGAGCCTGTCACCATGGCAACTTCCTCCATCTTGGTTCCTGCCACCCGAGCATTGCGGCATCCCTGGACCACTATCTGAACTTGGACCTGGACATGCCTGATGCTGAGGTTCCCAGAGTTTCTAATACTTGTATTCCATTGGTCCTCAAACCTCTGTGGACCGCATCATACATTACCTGATTACCCTAAAGATAATGGGAAAAAGTTTAACAACAACAAATATGAGAGCACCGCAAACTGTTTATTTATACATGGAGGCTAGAATGCTGCAAACGTTTTGCAATCTCTGACAAATACAAACAAGAAACATGGCTTTGTAAATTGAGCCTATAAATCAAACGTATTTACAGTATTTATCGCTTTCATTATTTTTTGCCATCTCACACTCAAAACATACTAAGTATGCAAAAGTAAGTGCACAAGTTAATAATCAAAGCCAGATGCATACAATGTACACAACAGAACAAGTTCAGTCAGGCAAAACCGTGAAGTATTAGAGACAAATACAGATCTCGCTCTGAATCAATTTTACTGTGTGTGTGCAGCGTGTGTGAAAGAAGCTTCTTACAAAAGATTGAAGCAAACAGATATGGATTTAATACATTATGTTGGTCTCTTCTCCTTTTTTATAAAGTGCAGAAGTGTATATTGTTATGGAAGTTTTCTGGAAGCTGGTGAAAGGAGAACTCATTTCAATGTAGACTTGATGCATCAAGGAGACCAGAAGGTCCAACAATTCAAAGCTGACAGAGTAACAGCAATTGTCACCCCCAAGTCTGAAGATGTCTCCCACAGCTTCCCAGTATATCTCCCTCTACTTGTGTCACCCATTCTAACAGCACATCCATGAATGACTAGAATTGCTGTCACTCTCTATGTTACATATAGGTGTTCGCATCCTATTGGATAGCTAAGTCTAAAGTACGCATAACTAAAATCACATTTTGTCCTTACATCTTGAAGCTGGTGAAATATGCAAAAGAGTTGAAGTTGGTGCCTCTCGGTTTGGGGCATCTCTACATATTACTTTCACACTGTTTCTATCTAACATAAGTCAGCTATTACACTGTTCTTCTCACAAAGTCATAAAATACTTCTGTAGCTTTCATTAAATATGAAAAGCAATCTTAGCTTGGCTCCGAAGATTAAGAATAAAAGTGTAATATTAAAATGTGCAGGAGATGATAAATATTATATTCTAATCTTACCTGTGGATCTGTATTTATCTCTCTTCAGGTGAAGTACCTGCTTCAGCGACTGGACAGCAGAATAGAGGTCCATGCCATCTACATCAGCAACGATGTCCGTCTGGGAAGTTGGTTCAATCCTGCCTGGAGGAAGAGGATGTTGTTGACACTCAAGAGCAACAAAAATAAGTCCAATCTCATTCACATGCTGATGGGCATTTCTTTCCAGATATGCTCGACTAAGAATTCAACCCTGGAGCCCGTGCCTGCGATTTACGTGAATCCTTTTGGTGGGAGTCACTCAGAGAGCTGGTTCATGCCAGTGAACCAGCCTGACTTCCCTGACTGGGAGAGAACTCGACTGGACGCCGTTGTCACGGCACAGTGTTACAACTGGACACTGTCTCTGGGCAACACATGGAAGTCCTTCTTTGAAACCGTTCACATCTACCTGCGAAGCCGCATTGTCACAGATGATCCAACAGTGAATGAAACGCTCTTCTACGAACCGCTGGACTTGGATGACCAGACGTCCAACCTGGGGTACATGAAGATCAACACGCTGAAGGTGTTTGGATACAGCCTGCACTTTGACCCTGAGGGCATCAAGGATCTGATTCTCCAGCTGGACTACCCCTACACGCAGGGTACACAGGATGCCGCCTTCCTGATGTTGTTGGAGATGAGAGATCGGGTTAACCGACTTTCTCCCCCAGCACCGCAGCCACTGGACCTGTTTTCTTGCCTGTTGCGCCACCGGCTGAAGATGTCGGCCGGTGAGGTGGCTCGCATCAAGGACGCTCTGCAGATCTTCAACTCCAAGCTGCCCAATGCTTCTCCTGAACCCGAGCTGGCCCAGCTGTGCAGCTAGCTATCTCACTGATGACAAAATTCAAGTCCAGGAGTAATACAACAAGACTGAGTTGCTGCTTCAGGGGCAAACCCAAACTGAGAAGTGGAGGTCCCACCATGTTGGCTTTTTGGACCCAAGTCCTCTGGATTAACACCCGACTCTAAAGGCAGACTTGGCTTTTCCTGTGGCCACTCCTGGCTGGTTTTCTGGTCACATTTTTATTATTCATTTTTGTGGGAGAACAGCTGATGCCTGGAGGTTTACGTTTGCCGTGACTGCCCTGCTTTTGGTGACCAGAGCGACTGATTGAAGAGACTCCCAAACGTTGGCAGGTTATGTCCATTGGAACCTCAGAGAGCCGATGTCATTACATATACCTTAGACCTCTGCCTTTCAAAGATGAAGCTGATTTTCATATACAAAGAGGAACTCAAAAGGGGGTCAGTGGAAGAAGATTTCCCCTTTTCTACGCCTATTTTCTTTGGCTACAGAACAATCTTGGGGAAGGGGAAATGGAATAATATTATATATGTGTTGAATGAGTTATGTTATGCTTAACAGTTAAAAATTTGATAATCCTGAACCCTGTTACTGTCTTTGAATATTTCTTTTTAATCCCTGCTTTCCGTTTTATCTGGCATTTGAGAACTTGTGAGTGATTTGAGTGAGAAGCCAGTTAGTGATGTTCTGTCCTTGGTGGTGTGTCTGTACCAAAAGAAGGTGAACACATCAGCAAACTGGATGGCAAAGTATCCTAAACGATCAGTTCTTTTTTGAGCAGAAAATCATCACGAAATCTTCTGATGTGGTGACAAAAAGGTCGGCAGATAAAACGCTGTAAATAACGCTCCATCTAACCCTGAGTGTGGACAAGTGCACATTGCTTTTTAGATAAGAGTGCAAAGACCAAAAAAATGTTTATAACAAAAACAAATTCATGCCTTATATGGAAAATTCAATGTTACGATAAGAAGCACATCTGGTTTTTGTGTTTGGTTCTCGGCGGAGGCTGTATTGCTTTTTATATCTCAGTATTCCTACCAAGAAAGAACAGCAGACGTTCTTCAGGCTATGTGGTAATGTAACTTTTCCATGTAAATGCCAGTCACACTTTCTGCAGATACTTGTTATGATTTGGTGTTGTGAAACTTCTTGAGTCACTATCACACAGTGCACACCAGTACTTACGATTATTGTAATTGTTCTGCAAAATCCTTCTTTCTCCAATTAGACTAAATTTCAGTGACTGATAGAATTTATAAAAAAGTTAAATTGTTTGGTTTAGTCTCAGGTCAAGGAATTTTTTTTTTTTTTCAGTTTTCTTTTCACAAGTGGGTCCGTTGTCACGGCGACTGGACTTACTATGATTTCTGCAGGGCAGTGATGATAGGCCTGTTCCCTTGAGAGCTCAAGAACTTGATATGATTTTTCATTAACTTCACTAATTTCTCACTGAAAGTCAGTAAACCTTGTCATTGTCATTTTCAGCTGTTCTTCTGTGCTCAGCTTGCTTAAGTAAATACACAGTGGTTTACCTAACTGGCATCCTTCTCCTTGTTTCAATACTAGCTTTCTGTTCTCCTTGTAACATGTACATTGCAATAACATGTTGATAAATATATTACAGCACAGGTTGTCTTTGACGTGTTGACAAATCCCTCCACCGTCTTTGCCATGCGACACATCACTCCACACTGATTTGCTGACAAAATGGTGCAGCGCAAATGTACACAGGAGGGAGAGGTGCTGATGTACTGAGGGAAAAACAGAAAAAAAATGCTCTAATCAGAAGTAAAATTATCAAGTTCATATTCAGTTTTAATGATAGAAAATCACAAAAAACACCTCCAGGCCCAGAATGTGTCACTCTTTTCGCACTAATTTATTTTGTGTCAGAATTTGTCACAGCTATGAAAAACAAGATCTGAAATTCAAAAGATGAAACATTTTAATGTTTTGCGGAATATCTCAATTTTTTTTACAATTTAAAACTGTGAAAAAAGGGAAAAGGGCCCTAAGGACATTTCTAGGCACCATGTATGACCATGATTCATGTTGTAAGTAGTTGTATCTTAAAGTTGTCTTTATCAAAAGTACATTACTTACTCTAGTTACACTCAGTATCTTGTTTATTGGGTTCATCTTGCTAATACTTCTGAGGCTACTGACTTGTTTTGTGTTATACAGAATATAAAGTTGAATCCACACCTTTATTTAACAGTTTCAACAAATATAGACTTCATGAAGGTAAGACCATGGAATGTGAGATATAATTTTAGTTTGGTGTGGCCAGTTAACTCTCCCTATGTACTCTATTGGTAGACATGTGGAGGGTCATGACCCACTGTATTATCTACATGCCTCCCTCTCATTTTTACCCACCTTTAAAAGCTATGTTTTTTAAAGTTTGATTTCCCAAATAAAATAGGAAACTGTACTTTGGGAGAAATCCTTCAGATGATGCTTAAGGGGTATGAGGGCATGATCACCAGGTACAACTCTACAACAGGCTAATAACTGCATGTCAGCCTGACAGACAGGCTCCGCCTCTCAGACACAAACAGCAGAATGCCAGTTACCTGATGTTGTTTGAACTTGTACAAGCATTTTATTTTACATACAAAGTCAATCCTCAGTCGCTAAAGTTGCTCAATGCGAAGACAAAATCCTGCTTGAAAAAAATTAACACATTAAACAAATACAAATGTCATATTTTCCCATTTCTAACAATACTTTGGGCTTTGCCTTTTTTTAAAAGGAAAAAAATTGTGTTTGATAGCGGGAGCGACCAGGGAAAGAAAGTGAAAGCAAAGAGCCGGGTGCAGATAGATTTCTTCTGATCCAACTGGAGAATTTGTGTCATTATCTCAAAGCACCCAAACTTGTAATATTTGCAACCCAGTAGTAGATGGCAACAGCATTCAGAGTAAAGGCTAATTCATATTTTTTCTTCACATAAACCTTCTACTTGTCTGATGTGCCATCAGAAAATTGTCCATGCTTCTGCGTGGAAGCTACGGCATAGGTGCACATGTAGCCTCCGCTTGGGGCCGAGAATTCAAAGTTGTGCGTGAGTCTCGCTGCCGTTACACCACCGAAATGCTAGTGGCGGTAGAGTTTCTGGAGTTCCGATTTCTGGTCCGCTTTTTTACAAATTCTCCAGCGTCTCTGTTCACTTGGCGAGTGTTACAAAGCGGAGCATGTTGGAGCTGATGTTGAAGAGCAACTACTTTTCCTTGAAGAACTGCAACCATAAAAGAAAGACGTCCTCGTTCATTCCTTCAACTCAATTCAGAAATGGCGGTGAGTCTGTCGGACCAAGCAGACCAATCACTGCTCTGGCCGTCTGAAAACCAACCTTCTGATCATTGAGCAGCTGTGACCAGAGAGAAACTCAGTAGTTTCACTGTTTCCACTGTTCTTCAACAAAGTCACATACTGGGTGCTTCATGTGGACGCTCCTCTGATCTCACCCTGTGTGTCGCTCTGAGCAAGTGAGTGGGGGTGGAGTCCCGGGGTGTTTGTGTGTGCTCCCAGACAACACACACACACACACACACACACACACACACACACACACACACACACACACACACACACACACACACACACACACACACACACACACACACACACACACACACACACACACACACACACACACACACTTTCTGACTCCTGGTATTTGACATGATGGCCTAAACGATGATGATACAAAAAAAGTGAGCAACGGTGCTCACGTTCACATTCATCATATGTAAACTGATTCGTTCAGTGAGTTCTGAGGTAGGCGGGGGGGGGGGGGGGTTTGCTGGTGAATAAAAACTGACACGGAAGAACGAAGTCAGAAAAATTCAACAGGGCTTCCAAAATTAAAAAATAGTGAATAAAGTCGGCCATAGCCTGAGTACCACTGTGGTGAACCGACAAAGTGGCAGAGAATGAAAGGCAGTGCTGAGTATAAACTGCTGGAGTGGAGTGCTTCACAGGTGTCCAGTGGAGAAGTGGGACAGCTACACCCTGTGTAACACCCTGTGTAACACACACACACACACACACACACACACACACACACACACACACACACACACACACACACACACACACACACACACACACACACACACACACACACACACACACACACACACACACACACACACACACACACACACACACACACACACACACACACACACACACCTTTAATCTGAGCAGCTTATTTAAACAAAACTTATTGGAAAAATTAACATTTGAACATACATCAGTAGGATAAGTTCGAACTATCTAAAATGACCTAAAACACTTTGATATTTGATACGCATTTTGACATTTTTATTTCACCCATGTCCCTTTTGCTAACATGGAGGAAGCTGTGTTTACGATCTATCCTGCAGCCAGCCACCAGGGGGTGATCCAGATGACTTGGCTTCACCTTTGGGAGCGGACACGTCGTCCATCTGAAGTCTTTGACCAAGTGTGACAGTTTTAAGAGTAGCTGGTCAATACAGGGCCATTAGGGAACCTTCCTTCAGGGGTTGACAGGGAAAAAAAGAGAATGAATTATTATCTGTCATAACGCGACACATGGGTCAAGACAAAAACTGGTGCAATATTCCAAAAATATATTTTGAGCAAAACTATGAACTGAACATGACAATAAGATTGGGAGGTGTTAGTCAGTGGCCTCAGTAGTGTAGATGTGGGCGTGTGAATGATGTAAGGTGCAGTGGAGTAAGGATAACTAAACAAAATGTGCCGGTGCAGAGAACTCAGAAGAGAGCACCGTGCTGAGAGCCTTATATCCCACATCTGCCACACACAACCAGTCGCGTGGGGGTGCACAAACTTCTCTGCACTGCCCCTGAGTGGCCGAAACAGATGAATTCAACAAAATACATAATCAGTGCTACCTTTCTTTTTGTCCAGTGATTATTTGCTGTCCTCCCTTAAAAGCATTTGTAATACAGAGAGAGTTGCACTTTGCAAACATCTGCTAAATTGCATTCAAAGTCTGACTCTTCCTAGTGCACTATAGTTTCACACTTACAGCATGTGCCTGGAACAGAATGTACAACTGAAAAACACTCAGCAAAAGCCTTAATAAATCCAACCCCACGTACATTGCCATAAAATGAAAGCATAAACTTCCAATTACCCTCTGCCCCTCATAATAAGATGAATGCCCTCTAATATTCGGAGTGCAGTGTTTTTTGTAAGATGAAAAGCCAATTTCCTGGGTTGTCAGGGAGCAAAAAAAAAAAGAACCAAATGCAAACTGTCACATTACATCAGGCTGCTGGTTTATCTGCTGGAGAAAGCAAGAGAGCAATGGAGAAGGAGACAGGAGGAGTGGCAGAGTCGGGGAGATGCAAGGAGAGACAGAGCTGCGGTGACCAGCTGGAGCTGCCGGCATGTTTCTTTTTTTCCCCTACCCCATAATGAGGTAGAGAAGGAGTCACTCTGCATCGGGTTAATAAACAGTTATTCATCTTCAGCATGGCACCCAGGAAACAGGAGTGGGTTTGCCCTTGGGCTAATCTTCAAGCCTATAGGAGACAGCCAATTCATCAGAGTACTATTTAAACTGCATACTACAAACTTTCAGACCCCCCCCCCCCCCCAAGGAAGCAAGTGGAAGAGAGAAAATGAGTGATTGAAAAGGGAGTAGATGACATAGAGGGAGAGATGGAGGGAAGATAAGGTCGAGAGAAAGTGGAGGGTAGGGAAAAGGTGAGAGGGGTTGGGCTGCGAGTCCTGCGGTGATTTATGATGTTTGGAAAGTCAAGACTTTGAATTAATGAGGTAGAATCGGTGAAGTCGACTGGCGTGTGCGTTCACCGGCCTGTGCGGGCTGCGCACGTGTACTTGTAAGTCATTTGACATAGTCATCAATAACAAGTGTGGATTTCAGGGTTTGAAATTACTTTCAAATTACACCATCACCAATGCATCCAGAGAAATCATTCATGTTTGCGGACGGAGAGGACATTTAAATGCAGAGTTAGAGATTGGTTGACCTTGACAGCGAGGCAGGAGCAAATTGAGTTGTTCTTATCATAAGGTGGTTGATTATGATGCCACTTTTGATACAGTGGCATCATGGCTGACAAATCTGAAAGGCAGGATTTATAGGGCTGAAAAAAATAATTTGTTCCCCGTATTGCTTTCCAGGACTCGCCAAGCAAACCCATTCATTACCTCTGACCGGCGATAGACAAGGTCACATTACAAATTCACGAGTATTGCAGCAGACGTTTTTTCGTCTTTGCCAGCAATATGTAGACGTAGCAAAGTGAGAAACTGCTCGTTAGCGCTGGCAGTATTACAGCATGTCCTACCATAATGCCTCTATTTAATGAAAGACTGCTAAATAAATCACATCGGCACCTTTTTCTATCTAACACTAGGTATTCAGAGGTTGTACTCAGTTTATATTTTATGTAACATTTGAGTTCTAACACCACCAAAAAATAACACTAGTTGTGTTGGAACTCAATTAGCTATTTGATCTCTCTCTCTCACACACACACACACACACACACACACACACACACACTTGGTTGGACAAGTGTATTAATGAGATGTTGAATCTGCATCACCCCTGCAAAATGGAAGCATCTGTATCCAGGATATTTTGGTTCCAGTATTGTACAGTGGGTGGAGTGAAGACGCGTTTGTCCGTCTATACACTGGGAACACTGGGTTTGTTGTTGTCAGGTAATCTTCCACCTCTTAGCTGCTGAACATAAAAACTTCTGCTCCTTAAGGACAATTCACATTTTCCAAAACATAACAACTCAACCACCAAACAGCGGAGGACAAAGAACCTGAGTAGGACTCCATCACTATGGCAACTTTTATTCGCAGGTAAGGATGTATCAAGTAGATATATGTCGAAAGACTGTTTAAAATACACATCCATAGTTATAGGTCTTCCTGTACATCTCTGGAATCTTAACGTTTTGCAACAAACGGACTTCAATGAAACCTCATCAGCTTCTTTGTGCACTGGAGCTCATCCTCTAACTCCCATTTCAACACCCTTCATCCATCACCTTTATTTTACCCCCTTAATTCATTTTGCTCTTATTTCCCCTCCATCTGCTTCATACAACTACCGCAGCTCCATCCAAAGTTAAGCCATTATTGATGTTTAGCTCCCAGCTACATATGAAGCAATACAGTTCAGCCATCCATAAAGCAATGCAGCCGGCAATCTCACCGCAGTTTCTGAAGAAATTGCATTTGCTAGTTGACAATAAACTAATGAGCAGCAGGGCCAGACTCAGACCTCACTGACTTATAAAGTGGTTTTACACAAAGTTTCCAATCACTGTGTTTAAATATGGTTTGAAATGAAGATAGAAACATGTTCGTTCATGCCAGGTGCACTTGGAGAGAAGCAAGTAGGACATGAAAACTTTATTAAGACTGAAAAAAAGAGATGGGGAAAAAAAAACATTAAAAAATTATTTATTTGATCATTAATCCCCATAAATGAATCGTGTGATAGTTAAAATACTTTGTAAGATTAGAGCTTGGAGAAAAATACTACAATAGTTTAGTTTAAAAAATAAAGTTTCAGTCCCATTTAGACCCCAAGTCCTAAGAAAGCTTATTTTATAGTTTTATATTTTATAAGGATGTGTTTCTTTAAGTTATTTTAAAGAGGACAAGGAGCTCACCAGACAGACAGACCCCCTCCCCCTCTAATGGAAGTAGTTCCCAAGTGTCCCGACCCTCACAGAATAGGCCTGGTCACCTTTGTTGGTCAGCTGTAACTGGAATGAGCCCTCATGAAATCAGGAAGGGTATCACATGATCTACACTTCTGCAGGAAGTGAGGAACATTTAGAATCTGTGTAAGTGGGACATAAACACCATTTACTAGCAACACAGACCCACGAGGACTGTACACAGTGACCAGTGTACCAAATACCCAGCGGCAATCAGGGCCCCCCCACCTATAGTGCTCCAGTGTTATGATGAAGTTATGTCATAATCTGCATATTGAACTTCCCTAATGCTAATGACCTCACAAGAAAAACTCAACTTCTTTCACCTCTCATATGTGATTAATTTCTCTGTAGTTTCAGAACCATCTCCCAGATTGTTTTGACCCTTAAGGTTCCTAATATTTAAGTGAAATACCAACAGCTTTACAAATCCAACTCACATGTTGGGCAGTACTACTGCATATGTGAAATAAGTTGTATAAAGCCACCTGCGGCTTCAACAGAACTGCATGAAATCTTATCAATCCTCAAAATATGTCACCTGAGTCAGCATCATTTGGGTCTGGGAACTACAACTTTGACTCCGATTTTGCTGCAACAATTTTTTACCACTTCCGGTTAAATTCTTTGTCCTGAGCCCAGCAATGATTCTATTAGGGTGACATCATAATTTACCCATGAAGTTTTGCTTGCCCAATATTCAAGATTCTTCTTGAATGTCATTGCACTGTTTCAGAAAATTCTACAAAATCGCAACACTCCCTGAGATTTAGAAAACAGTAGCAATATTAGAAAACACTTTATACAAATACATAAATGTAAATATATGAAACTAAAAGTAGTATAAATGTGATGATTCTGTGTCCCCCTCCCCCTTCTGTTCTTCTCCTGCAGGTCATGTGTGTGGCAGCCTTCTCCTTCTCTGCAGCAGACAAGGCACATCAACCTCCCCATAAAAGCCTGGTCTCGACTCCACTGCTCTGCCAGATAATTCCGTCTAGTTCGGTAGTTGCGCTGCATGTTTCTTGTGAACCTTCTATGCCCTTGTTTTTTGGATGTTCCTCACCAGTGTTTTTCTTCTCCGTTTATTTACCCAGATATCCTGTGTGCCTTGCTGCCCGCCTACGTTGAGTCTTATGTGCAGTGATCTTTTTCCATGATCTCAGCACTCCTGCTGCTTTGTGGATTTCACCAGCCAGCCTGCTCTCTGCCGCCAATGCCTGCAATTTATTGCTTCCTTTTTTGAGCAATAAACACCTTTGTTTATCATCACCTGTATTTCAGTCTCTGCTTTGGGGTCCAAAGTAAATCAAGACTAGACAATAAAGCTATAAACAGAAATATAAACATGTGACACAGTGTACAAATGAACATTAATGAGTGGCACAGAAATACTACCAGCATACTTGTGTGCACTTGTTAAATCAATTGCAGGCAAAAGGAGCGTCGGTGGACTCGTGGTAGAAAAGAAGGACATCAGACTGGAAGGTCATTGGTTCGAGGCCACGGACTGACAAAACATACCTGGATATGGACCAGACCTGGATCTGTTCAAGTCCAAGTGGACTCTCCCTACCCCACTGTCTAAGTGCCCCTGAGCAAGGCACCTTACTCCCCCAACATCTGCTCCCTGGGCGCCGTCCATGGCTGCCCACTGCTCTGTGCGCTCACTGTGTGTTGTGTCCTGCTGTGTTCACACGGGTGGGTCAAAAGCAGAGAACAAATTCCTCCCATTGCATGTAGTGTGTGTGGGACCAATAAAGGAATCTTAAAAAAAGAAATTCAAGCAAGAATTTAAACAAAAACATCTACTTCTACATCTAGATGAATACATGGACAATGATATAGTGCAAGAAGCTGCTTCCTCTCAGCCATGAGACTACAGGCAGTGCAGAGATCTCCATCCTCTGAGAAAAATCACTTGTCAGCAGGACAGAAAGTCAAAGGGTCCAAGCAGAGACAAAGATTGTCAGTGAGCCATTTATACGGCAAACCAGGATTGGGAGTGCTCACAGGTCAAAAAGACTGAGGGACCTTTTACTGCAAAAATTTGAGTTTTATAGAAGTTTGTAAGAGTACAATAGATTGATTAAAATGTCCGTTAAATTAACTGTGGATTTAGCGCAATGAAATCAATTCATGGAGGTTTAGGAACTCAACTGCAAGGCTGCATCTTTCACCTATACCAAACAACTTAAACATGTCCACAGAGACAATGAACTGACGATCATGGTACCTCATGCTTACAACGCAAGCCCTGACTCCACAGATTCCAACGCTATCTGTCTTGTCTTTCTACGACCAACTCTCACTCAACCAGCAGCTGATCAACAGCAAAACATTGTTCACATCAACATTAAGTTCTTGCATGACTCTGGCAAAGGCACTAATCCAATGTGGCACAGCTAATGTTCAGATGTAGTGCTTTGGATTGTTAGAGGTTTTGGGCTACAACTGCATTATTTCAGAGGGGATACTAAATCTGAAATTCTGTGAGGCGGAAATTAAATGTTTCATTTGACGCTGCCCTAAAACATGAGCATCGTTCAACATGCATCACATTCACCACTTGCAAACTGATCCGCTCAGTTCACCAAAAAGCAAATGCACTTTTAGGTTGTTCATGTACACTACACACACAGGTTTGTATTTTATGTTAGTCTTGAAGACTATCTCTTTGCTCCAAGCAACTTAGGTCTATTCCCAACAGTAGAATCATAAGTTATCTTTTATAGCCTATGTTATATCAAACTATAACAAAATGTAGATTTTGAAGTTTTCTCTGAGCTCTGGAGGATCAGGGGGAGAAAGAGGGATTTTAACTTGTTATACTAATGGTGGGAAAAGCTTCAGTGTGTGTGTCTGTGTAGTCAGCAGTAAACCGCTCAGCCAGCAGCAGAATCAGAAAGGATGTGCAGACTTTGGAGAACATTAAAGACTAAATGCAGTTTCAGTTCACAGATACTAATGGTGTCTTTTAGGACACTATAGACAATGTTTGGCCAAGGCACAAGGGCAGACTGAGAGAAATACAGTAGATGCCATTGTTTTCTTCAGCTTTGGCAGCAGACACCCTAATATTGTGAAAGGCCACAGACCTGGCAGAAATGAGGAGGAATGCTTTTATTTGACTTTACACTCAGTCGTGAGGAGGATGTTGACAGGGACTGTGCTGCCCAGCTGCTTCCCGACAGGCCTCATCTGATCTCTGGGCAGCTGGTTTGCACTTCTCTTGCAGGAGGTCACCACAGTCATTAAGCTGCTGGTGTCTGACCAGGCTCCTTGTTTTAGCAGACTGACCTGTGACCTGACCAGTGCTGGGCAAACTTGAGTACTGTGTCTCTGTAATAGCTTGTACACATGTGGATCTTTTTCTCCTGCAACTCTGGGAAATTTAGAAACTGGAGAAAAAAAAAAAAGGGAAAACACCACAATAACTTTACCAACCATATAGAACACTACTTAACAGTGTGTAAAAACAGTACAATATTTAGAGCATAATCCAAGTGATGGACACCAGTACCATATCAGTATACGTGTCTGCTGAAGGTCAACCAGCTCCACGACAAAGTCTTGGACATGCATGTCCTCAATTGGCTTGGCCAGCAGAGGCTTCCTCTTATGCTGAGTGAGCGACATTCATATCACCCTAGAGCAAGTAGGATAGATGCTGTACCTTAAGTTAAAAAATTGACTGCAGGACTCTCTTTTTTAGATAAGATATAGAATATAGAAGATATTTTGGGGGCATTTTGCTTGATAAGGCCAATAAAGTGTGTAAGGGGGAAAGAGAGAGGGGGGCGACTCACAGCAAAGGGCCACAAGTCGGAATTGAACCTGAGATCATTGTGGAGGACCGAAGCCTCAGTACATAGGATGAAGGCAGGACTCTTTTAAAAGAGTGTCAGCAGCCCCCTCATTACTAAAGTACTGCAGCGCCAATGATGCTCTGATCATTTTGGATGGAATAATTATTATTAACAATCAGATGACGGATTCTAAGTTTTAATGTAGCAATAATAAATAGGAAATCTATTTTCTTAATTTGTCTATTATCAAGAGCACAACCGATGATGTCAGCTCATTGATACTGTGGTCTTTAATAATTTAGCGACTGCGTCTGTTTAATACCAAGTTTCAGTAGCATCCCTAGAGAAGGTGGCCGTCACTCTGGAAGACATGCTCAGCTCTTTGCAGCTTTTGTTGTTGGCATTGATGATGTTTGCCTTTTCCAACCATGTGACCATCGCAGCCAGAGAAACTTGTACAGAAGCTGAGTATCTGTGTTAATTAAGTTGTACACCTATTCACGAGTAGCCAACAAACAGATCAGAGAGAAATATTCTTGAGGCAAGATCAGCTTATCCAATTAATAACACTGTTTAGGATACTAGCCAACAAAACTTGCTTTAGTAATTGTATCACATTGTTGACCTTTTTTCTTTATTTTAAAGACAACCCTATTCTACTTGCATGATTAGATGGAGTAGATGGATGGTAACCGCCCATGCAGGGGAGCTGGTAGCTGAAACCAGTTCAAAATGCAGACCCTCAATGATGCCCAGTGGCAATGTACAATTAATCAACTGTAAACAAAGATTTGACACATCTCAACTTCTTCCTATTTTACTAAAATGAAGCCAAGATATCTCAGATGTGGGAGCTGCCATCTTGAGCTGGTGACATCATTTGGAGCCAGAGCCTGCACAGTAGTGATGGGGCCACAGTAATGAAGTGTCAGCCACCAATCATGACTGTTTTTTAGCACATAAGTTATTCAAACTAAACTTATCTGAAAATCACTTGAGTATACATCAGTGTGATTAGAGCTACGCAACATGACAAAAACCATGTTTGGAGAAATGTTGTACATTCCACTAACATGGAGAAGGCAAGGTGTATGACCTACTGTATACTGCAGCCAGCTACCAGGGGGTGTTCCAGATTATTTAGCTTCACTTTATTAAGGAAAAAACACAACTATACAAAAGCATGCAGTAACTTTATTATTGAAGGCTGGGAGCTTATTCCAGAATAGCCACTGGGCCAGTGCAAAGGACTGGGCATCATTTAGTTCAATAAGCTTACAGACACCACTATAAAACACTCTCAACCTACAATGAAAACTTTTGTCTCAATGGTTTCATTCAAAAATGTATTTTCTTTCCCCCACGTCTTTGGCCCCTCGTGCTCCTCACAGCTGATATATCATGTTCATCCACCATACAGTGAGGGAGCGAGTGATAGACAGAGTGTGTTGGGTAGAATTAAAGAGCGAGAGAACAAGACAATAAAAAGGATGACAAATTGAGAGAGAGAAAGAGGCAGACAGGCTGGCTGACATGCAAATATTCCCCAGCGGAAGTAGCTGTCCCTTGTGATAGCGATCCTGTCATCTGAGCAAGAGCCTGAACATGAGCGGATGGCACACAGCAGAAGAGGACAGTTTATCCTTTTGGGCAGAGTGGAGGGGGACTGCTGCCACAAATCTGAGACAGACAGACCCAGACACAGCAACTCTACGTCAGCATCACTTAGCTCATACAGATTCTATCATACCAGCTAATGCCTCCATTAAATAGGGGATTAGGGACAGTTAATAAATAAGTCAGCTGACAGGAAATTAAAAGACAGGTTTAATCATTGGTTGTTTGTTTTAGTCATTTATTAGGCAAACTAATTGTCACCTTTTTTTTTGGGGGGGGGGGGGGGGGGGGGGGGGGTAGTGATGGCCGAGTTTCACTAATATTTCATACGTGTAGTGATTAATCATTGAAATAGAAATGCTTAGAAGACAGTGGTTCTCATACAGTTTTTACCAACATATTCCCATCTTTTCTGGTATCTTAATATTGCCCAGTTAAGAAGTTGGGTAGGTTTATGTTTTCACCAGCAGTTAAAATTGTTTATGTTCATATCTGAGAAGTGGTTTGTTGTTGTGCAATATTTTTTTAATATAATACGCTGAGTTTTGGCTGCCATTGATGGACATTTTATACAGAATTTGCAAGTTAATTCATTTGTAGTTGCCTGTTGAATTCATTTTGTGTTTTAATTAAAATCTAGCACTTCCCACATCAGATCTAAAACTACAGACCAATCAATAAACAAGACAAGCCATTGTTTGGCCAATATACAACTGAGGTTTGAAGTAAAATTCCTCATTGAGTTGTGACAAAATTATTTCTCTTTACCAAAGTTGCATTGGCTTTAAGTGTCTGCCATTCAAGAGGGTTAATCCAACCATCAATATGATTTACATGCTGTTCAACACCTCTGATAGCTTCTCTACATAAGTGACGATCCAATTCAATTTGGGTTTAACCATCTCCGCGTAATTTATTCTGCAGCCAAAAGGATTTTACTCCTCGTTGCCAATGAGCACAATGACCATTCTGGAGTTGGAATGTTGGCAAGCATGGAGTAATCAGGTCTTTGAATGACTGAATTGTCCCGCCAGTTGAAGCAAGTACAGATTTCTGGTTTCACTTCTGAAACTTTTGATCAAACTGGAGAAGTCAGAGATAAGACATCAGTTGTTTTACTGTCCCTGCTAAAATGTAGAACATTTCTTCTTACAACACTTTAACACTATTTCAGCCAATCAGCAATAAGGGTGCTTCAGTCAGACAACTCACATTTGAAATGTTGATTGCAGCAGAACATAGTGTTTGGCGTCTGGGCTCCAACTTCACAACTCCCCCTGATATGATTCCATAGATATGATGGGAGTTATGGTTGGGCGGTGGAGGGGCTGAATCATCAGGCAGCAATACTGACGCAGCAGCAGCAGAGGCCAAGCACAGGGAGTGACGGGAAATTAATCTTAAACAGACTGCCAAATAGGGAGGCTGTGTATTATTGAAGATTGTGGAGAGTGAAGCAGTAGATCACATGATTGGAGCACTGCAGCTTGAGTTGGCTGCCTGTACTAGCTTGGAAGCTTCATTCCATTCTCGCTCGTGCACAGGACAGAAGAGGCTGAAGGGGTGGTGGAAGCGAGACGGAGGTCTCTAAACCGGGAAACTGCAATTTCATTAGGAACCGTTATAAGCAATCGGCAGGTGTTCCAATCGTGGAGTGATTGATGAATAAGACATGTGGAAACATCACCTGTTGCATCTCAAATGAGATAATGTAATCGCTCCTCTGCCCTCTACTATAAAAAGGGAGAATGTTAACAACCGGAACAAGTGGTTTCAGCCTGAGAGAACATGTGGGTTCTTCAGTCTAGCCATAAAAGTGGGAAGCTTAATTGAAAGATGTAAATGGTTCCACAGCAAAAGGGCGGCTACAGCGAACGCGCGATCACCGTTACCCCAAAGCCTCGACCGAGCGACAGCCAGAAGCAGTTGGCCTGAGGATGTAAGAGATCTGGGATTGGCAAGGGGACGGAGGAGCTCTGAGATGTACTGGGGCACAAGGCCATGTAATGATTAAAAAACAATTCGAAGAACCTTGAAATCTATCCTGTACCTAACTGGTAGCCAAGATGAAAGAGCAGGTGAGATGCCTTTCTGCCACTACTGCCCTCTCACAGAACCATTTCCACAGTAGCATTCCAAATGCTTAGTGCTGAAGCACCACAGACTACAGCTTGCCCTTAGGAGACAATAGGGTGAAGACCATCTTGAACATAGGTGAGACGTCTCAACAGTGGAGGGACCACAAAGAGTTGGGACAGGGGATGAAAAGGTTTCCGCTTGACAGGTGCGTAACATTTTTCTTAACTATTGGATCACAGAACTATTTGTTGTCCCATTTGTTAATGTTTGTGGCCAATTTCAGCTTCAGATCAGTGGGTCGCCTTGACGATGCTTGTTCATGAATATGGGGGGGGGGTTTGTGAAGAACCAGTCAATGGGTGTGTTTGTTTTGGTCTGAAGTTCAAATATCAACAGTCATTCCCCACAATCACTTACCCCACTTTATTTAATTCACTCTACTGCAATATTTACAGGAATGACAATAACAGTGACTTATGTACATCAAAGAGCTTTACCACAGCATTTATAATCATTTCTCAGTACAGGTAAATCTAAGGGGGGTATGATTCGATATTATCTGCATTAAAATGCTAATAGTGAACAGTACATCCCTTGGGTCTTTGCTGCTCTACTGAATAGAATTACTGTAATATAATGTGTCACTTTGTTTCATGGCTAATTGGTTGTAAATGAGCGATTCTCATTAACAGTCTTCTTGAAGGAAACTAAATCATGAGGGGAAAACGTGTTAAATGTCATTGCCACTGGCACGTAGCTCGTACAACGAATTGAGAAAAGCATTAGTTCAGGCAGGCCACAAGATCGAGCTCTGTCCCCAACCCACAAACGCTCATTCGCATCTTAACTGTTGAAGTTACACAGTGTCCAATTTAAGCTGAGTCAACCTACGAACCCTTTCTGCTGAAAACTGCTTTGCAACCTGCTTCCACCCGAGCTCCCCCTCTTCATTGTGTATTTGACTTGTTCAATGTCTTGCCTGTTGTCAAGGATGCCTGCTCTGTTTGGTCGCCTCGAGTCAGATCCCTTTGCTGCTGCGTATATTTGGTACGTCTGTATCGCTGTCACTTTGTGTAGAGCCACGTACGCAGGGATATACATTATAACGTATATATGCATACAGATAATTTAGGTGTGACACAGTTTTATGCACCTATGATGCATACTCTGACCTGCCAAGTGATAATAATAATAATAGGACATTAGCTTTAAACAGAAACACTTTGCTTGGTCAAGTTTTAGAAAATAGCTAACTAAATATATTTTTTATTTAAATCAATAAAAAAAAGCTAATTGCTTTTACATTAGTATGGAGCTGTGAACTTGTGAAAAATTTAAAATAACTTTTTCCCCCACACTTGTTAAATTATGCTGGAGCTAAATCAGTGCCTTTGCTAAATGTAACACCTGAGGCATATTGAAGAATCCCCCAGCAATATAAATGTCCTGATATCTTATTCTGTCACGATATCACCGTTCTCTTTTAACTCTCACGTGGGGAACACCAAGGCCTCATGTGTGAAAATGTGAAATACAATATATGAAAATTACCTGATGTCTACTACGCAAACTCTGCCAAGATCAAGACAGTTTGCAAATTTACTTTCTCACCTTTCAATGTTTGTAATCTAAAAAGCAACCAGTATGCAAATCATAATAGACGGCACATTGAGTTTTTCATTTCTTTCTGCTGTGTTTTTATGCTGCAACAACCTAATTTGTGGGAGAAACCTGAAAAAGGTTTAACAGCTCTTTCAGAAGACCAACATCATCAAAACAGACATTGGAGACAGTCCAGATTCTGCTGGATCCTGATATGATGGCTGTGACTGCTTGAGTCTGGATAAGGGCAAGATGATAAATTCTGTGTTTGGCTGAAGTGTTTAAGACCCCCTGACCTATAAACTGTAGGAGTGGAGTCGGAAATCTGACAAACACTTGACTCAGTGGTATTGAACTCAGAGGTAAATCTGTCAAAAGGCTGATAACAATGTAAACAACCTGAAAAGTTAAATCAGTTCACTGTTGCTTCTACTTTCTCCTCAACTCACAGGCAAGTACAGTTAGAATTTAACCGTGTACTATCTGGTGACTGGTTTCACTTGTACATAACAGCCCACGATTCAAATAACTACAAGTAAAAGAGTCTGAATGATGGAATAGAAAATGAAGACAGTTTTACTGTGATTTTGGGATAAGAGTATTCAACATCTTATACCAATCAGTTATGGCAACCATTGAATAAACCATGTACCCAAAAATACCCATTCTGGGCGAGTGTTTTGCTCACAGTCAAGTAAAAATAAATGTGTGAGCTGTGTGTCAATCTGGGGTTTGCACTGATTGTCCAAGGCTCAGGCTGAAGACACTGAAAACCCTCACTCCCTAACTTCTTGTGTTGTTCCCAAGGATCAATTTACAGTATGTGTTGGTACTGTCCAAAAGATTACACAGTCACTCTACAGCAGAAGGATTCAATGAAAATCAGGGAGGTCCAGATGGAAAAAGCTTCCTTTACAAAATGCCCAGATCATCTAGTGTTGTGATTCAGTGCACTATAAATGTATATATAAATATTAGATGCATCAATGGTTGGAGTCAACATCTGACCAGGCAAAGAAAGTATAATGCAATATATTTTAACTATATTGTTTACCCATTGAACTGCAGGGATTATAAATAAGTAAAACGATTCACCTTTCTCATGTCAATTTAAAAATAAATGGCCCAAAAATCACAATTTGTCTCATAGGGCTTAACAAGGTGTGATGTCCTCTGCCCTTAACAAGAGTAAGGAAAAAAACTACCAAAAATAACTTCTTAACAGGGGAAAGAGAGAGAGCCACATGTGAGGGATCCCTCTGTCACAAGTGGAAAGCAGGAGGACCCAAATGTAGGAGCCACGTTAAGGTGAAACAACAAAAATTTTCCTTGAATGAAGGCTGAGAAAGGCAAGGTACAAAACAAAGTCCAATAATAAACATGCACAGAAAACACAAGGAACCAGGAAAATGTTTTAAAGTATAACTGATCAAAACAGAGAATACAAGATAAACCAGGTAACCGGTTGACAACATCAACTAAGGAAACACAATGAACCACAGAAAGACAAGAAACTGATAAAGAGAAGCATGGAGGCTTATATACCCAGGGGAGGCAGGGATGATTGTACACAGGTGAAACCACATTTGGACCAGGTGCAGATGATCACAAGGGCGGGGAAAGGAGAAATGCAGGAAATAAAGCTACAGACACACAAGAAACATAATTTCAAAATAAAACAGGAAGCGTCAAAAAACGGAAAACAACTGAACACAAACCTAAACAAGGGAAACCCAGGTAAAAGTCAATAAACCATAGAGTCCATAAAACACAACCAAAACAGTTTTCAGTCTTCGGGGTCAGGGCAGAATCATGACACCCTCACCCAGGACGGACAGAAGTGCAACTGATGTCGCGTGTAACTGAACAAAATTAAAAGCAGTTTGTAACGTAATGGAAAAGTGTGTCAGTCTTTAAAGTAATTATATACAAATTGGAATAGATTTGATAAACGAGATCCAAACCAGTTTAGGGCGGTTCCTTTAATGCCAATTAACTTTTCTAGTCTCTGTAGTAAGATGTGATGGTCTAACAGGGTGAGGACAGACACAAACCCTTGATCTGAAGCTATGAGAAGGTCCTTTGTGACTTTTGTCAAGGCTGTCTCTGTGCTATGATGAGCTCTAAACCCGAACTGAAAGTCTTTATTTAGATAACTTTTCTGGAGAAAGTCACAGCTTTTTTTTTTTTTAAGGACAGAGTAAGCTGTGAAAGGGGGGATAGAGAGAGAGTGGGGGAGGACCCGGGCCTCTGCGGGTTGAGGCCATGCCACGTTGGGGCAGCAGCTCTACCAGGTGAGCTATACGCTGCCCCGAATGTCACACAGCTGATTGGCTACAACCTTTTAGACAGGAAAGGGAGGTTGGATATCAGTCTGTAGTTGGGTAAAACCACCGGGTCCAGAGTAGGTTTTTTGACAAAGCTAGCTTTAGATTGTGGTACATATCCTGATGATAACAATACACTGATTGTATTCAGTAAAGTACTATTTATTAGGGCCAGAATTTCTTGAAGTAACTTTGTAGGAATGGGATCTAAGATAAAAGTTGTGGGTTTAGAAGATTAGATAATTGAGGTCAGCTGATCAAGGGCGATCAGAGAAAGCTGTGTAAATAATTGGTCGGATTCTCAGCTGTTGCTGAGATCTGTGCTTGATGTATTAGCATCAATTGAGGGCGGTAGATGGTGGAGCTTTATTTGCAATTGTTGCAATTTTATTGTTGAAGAAGTGCATAAAGACATGGCTATTCAGGGATGGAGGAATACTGCATTCAATGGAGTTGTGACTCTGTCAGCCTGGCTACAGTGCTAAAGAGAAACCTGGGGTTGTTTTTATTTTCTTCAATTAATGTGGGATAATAAGCTCTTGCTTTGTGGAGGGCCTTCAACACAGTTGGAGTGCTACTTCCTTTATAGTTTTCTTATAACTTTATAGTTTTCTTATAAAAAATTATTCCATTAATGGCATGTAGTCTGGTAATGAGACAGAGGTTATTAAACTATGGTCTGATAGAATAGGATTATGTGGAAGTACTATTTGATGTTTAATTTTGACACCATATGATAGTACAAGGTCAAGTCTGTGGTTACAACAAAGAGTGGGTTGGTGTACACACTGACTTAAACCAATTGAGTCTAATATTGAAATAAATGCAACATGAATATTAGAGTCACCGACAATAATAACTCTGTTTTTAGGACTATGCTTGATAAAAACAACTGAGGGAATTCCGTTAAAATTCAAAATAAGGCACAGGAGCACGGTAAACTACAGCAAATAGGATTGGCTGTTGCGTTTTCCTGGGTGGGTGTGGCAGACTAAGAACAAAACTTTCAAAATGAGTGTAGTTTAGTTTAGGAGTGATTGATAAACTGTAGTTAAAAATAGCTGCAACTCCACCTCCTTAGCCAGAGTCACGAGGAATGGGAGTGTTTGTGATTCAGGGGAGTAGATTCATTTAGGCTGACATATTCTTCAGGATGCGTCCAGGTCTAAGTGAGAGACAGAAAATAAATATTATGATCCGAGATTGAGTCATGAACTAAAACCACCTTTCTGACAATGATCTTGAGTTTATAAGTCAACATTTAATTCTTGTTTTTCTGTAGAATTGTCCCTCAGTAAATTTTTTGATTTAAATAATGTAATGGGGCAGAGAGTCTCTATGGGGTTGTGGTTGTGTGACTGATCTAAAAGTGAGCCCAGAGAAGTGTGTAGGTCTGCGTCCTGGTCCCAACTCTGGGTTGTCATTTTGGATTTGCAAGACGAGTTATATTACTAGATAAGAGAGCCGCTCCATCTAAAGTGGGATGAACGCCATCTCTCCTCACTAGACCAGGTTTCCTCCAAAATTTTGCCAATTGTCTAGACCACATCGACAGCCAGTGGTTAAATGACAACATGCAGCTAAACATGTAATCACTGGTCAGATTAAGTAGAGGTCCAGAGAACACTATGGAGTCCGACATCATTTTGGCAAATGCACAAACCGATTCCTCTGTCAAAATTTACAATTCTCAATGATTTATTGGTTGCAGGTCCGGGTCTGGTTAGGATAGCACCTGGGCCACAGTTCACCCCTCATTATGACTCCTCATATCCCTTCATCTAAAAAAAAAAACAAACAACTAATTTGTTTAATTTTCAATGCACCCGTAAACCTCTTGATGCCCTCCTAAATTGTTCAACTTGAGAGCAGACATGCGTCTTGGCAAAGCATTAACTGTCAAGCCCTGCTATTCAGTTGAAGGAACACCTCTGACAGTGTTAACAAAAACATTAAGCCGAGGTTTATTAAATCAGCATTAGCTGATAGCGATTTGGATGGAGCCCATTATACTCTGAAGGTGTTCCAACTATTGTGTCATCATTATAAACCTCCCACTGCCAGTCAAGGTGGCAGCCACAAAAAAATACCATGGGGAATACTGAATGTGAACCCCCAAAATTAAGTTATATTTTGATGTTGCAACTTCATCAGGTAAACTCAGGCAGGGTGTAACCAAACTACATGGAAAAAATACAATGCAAATGCAACAGCCCCCCATCCCAAAGAGAATTAATTAATGAATCTGCTGAATGAAACTGTTGAGGCTGTGTACAGAACCATAGAGCTGAACTGAGTCAGGATATGAACAGTATTTATTCAAACTAGCAAGCGTCAGATGGACTGGGAGACTGTTGACACGGTGTTAGTGCAGAGAAGATCAGGAGGGCTTGATGTGGTGAAAACAAGGCTGAGCTTAGGTCTGACCCAGAGCGGTGCAGTGATTTGGAAAGTTTAGTGTGAAGGCTGAATTCCTGAGATGAGTCAGGCTGAGGAACTGAAAGTACAGAGAGAAAACAGGACGACTGGCTGGCAAGAGCAAGGAACAGTATATTTTAAAGAACGGCTGGACACACAACTGACTGAGCAAACAGAGTCTACGATCTCACACAGTGTTGAGGGAGGAACCAGGTATTTGTAGCTGAGCAGGATGATGGTGATGATTGGCAGCTGGTGGTCTGACTCCCCAACACCTGACTCCACTCATGTAATCAACACACACACACACACACACACACACACACAGGGAGGGGGGGGGGGGGTGGAGAGAGACACACTGCAGCTAGACAGAGGTGGAGGCTCTGACAGAAATATTAAATCCAGGGCAGCAAAACTACCTCAACACATCAAAGTCCATCTGTATTTGATCCTGATCTGGGATCTGCCAGTTACAAGTCTGATCTGAACCCTATTTTTATACCTTTTCTTAAATTAGTATTTATATTTGTATGTTTTACTTAGATAACCTGATTCCGGAATCTGATATGTCATGCAATAATTAAGAAAGAAGTTGAATCTTTCTGTTGGAGTTTTTAGACCCACAGAAAACCCCCTGTCCTTTTGCAGATGTACAGAGTGGAGAGTCTTCCCTCACAAGTGATCAGACACGGCCTCGAGAGAACAGACGGACCATACAACTGACACTTTTCATTGTGGCCTGCTCGATAAAAGCAGGAGGCTGCTACCTGAGTGTTTTGAACATTGGTTTTGCTAAAAGTGAATTAAAGTCCGAGCCTCCCAAATCTTTTTATTTTACCAATCCACGTACCAGGTAGGCAAGATATTCACTTCCACCATTTTATCTGGTGTGCAATTGAAATGCTGCACTTTAGAGCAACACTACAGAGCTTCAACATCACGCTGAGGTGGACAAACAAGCAGAGTAAGGATAAGACTTCAATTGGCTCTTTTAAGGGAAACCAGTCCTTTAAAATGTGGTCACATCAGGCTGAATGCTGTCTTAACAATGGGCTTTGGACATCTCCAGTGAATTTGGTGATAAAATAAATCCATATTGTTCAGACAAGACAGACATGGATAGTAAAAGAGGACTTCACCATTATTCAGAAATAGTTAATGATCAAGTTTGATAAATTGAAAATAAACAAATATTGGTGCACATGCCAATCAAACAAAAATAATTAGCCATTGACTAAATGGACATAGGTGATAGATCCTGAGCCTGTCATTGAGATGAAATATCCAGCCTTTGGGAAGTGACATTTAGCGATTTTCTAATGGACAATGCACATGATAGAATATTGATGTTTATACACTGGTAGAAAACGACACATTCTAAAGATACAGCAGAAAACCCAGAATCAGCAGCTTGTAACTTCAACTGCACTTTATTCCACTTTTGTTAGTGATGCCCCAATAGTACAGATCCAGAACACAGGCTCACAATGTGTCATGTGATGTTGAGTGTGCTGCGGCTGTTAACAAAACATTGTCTATTGTCAGTTGTCTGTGTCAATAATCTGAGTATAACATAGTGCAGCAGTATCTTCAAATGTAATTAAGACACTAAAGTCTTTCATCCTCTGATAGAAAACCCCAGAGTTTTGTCATATTAATCAGTTAAAAATGTCAGTGTCCAATACTTAGTTTTTTAAACACTGACATGCAAAGCTCATGAAACTACCCTTTACTCTAGACTGCACTTGCAAAAAACAAATGTCAGCATGCTAACAAACGCTAACAGATGTCATAGTGAAGAGCGTTGGAAAGGAAACACTGTGCCCATGTTTACTCTCACGTAGCTTGTTTGGCTGTAAACTCGTACTTTATAACACAGCTTTGTTACTCAGTTGAAATACCTGCTAACAGAGGTCTTTATTGGTGCAGGGAAGGAAACCATTATTTGTTATCACAGAATTAAACTTCAGGGGCTATTCCTGTACTATTTTTCTTACTTTTGAACAGCTCTTCCTGTGTAATCACTTATCTTCTGTGTCCAAATGCCAGAGTTGTTTAAGCCTGGTGATTGGTTTGGCCAAATCATTTTCCCATAGGAAATTGCAGACATGAAAGAAAAAGGAGAGAGAATAATGAGTGGAAACAAAATGGCCTTTCATTCAGAATATGTTTTCCCTGAGCCATGATCACTTTCTCAACACCACAGGTACGCCACTTTTTGTATCCATAGTCTAAAAGAGCTATAGTTCTTGTCACAGGGAAATAAAGTTTAGAATGGATTATTTACCCTCCCTGCCAAAACTACTTAGAGCTAACAAACAAGCATGAGAGAGAGAAGGGTGTGGGGAGACGGAGAGTGCAGGAAGAAACAGAGAGAAACTGGTGTGCAAGCATTTGGTCAGGCAAAAGATCAGTGGATCGATCGGCTGATGGAGGGCTGACAGAACGACAGCTCCATGCCGATCGCTGAGAGACATCTGAGAAAAGCAGGAGCGTCGGAGAGAGAGAGAGGAAGGGAGAGAGAGAAAGGGAGAGAGAGGTCGAAGGAAGCATAGTGTTTGCAGAGGTGTGCGAGAAAGACGGAGTGAGAGAGGGTGACAGGCTGCAGTAATGAATGATAATTGTTCATCAAGTAGACATGCTCAGTATGTGGAGGTGAACATTCACCCCAGTCACTTCTTCAGCTTTCTACCACATCAGCATAACATCCGTCAGTGCACACACACATGCACGCACACACAGGCATAATGTTCAAATACATAGTAATTAATGTTATTATGCAAAATAAATAATTTAGGGGATAGTTACTCCTTAAGAGTTGAGTTTGAAAGTTCATTTCAGCACAATCAAAACCTGTTTTTAAACGTTTTACTATTTATACAAAATAAAGTTTGGAGAAACATAATGGTAATTTTACTTTCCCATGTCAAAAAGGCCTTCGTACTGAATAACATTTTAACTACAAATGTATTTTAATTGGATTTTCATACATATAATTGCATGGTAGTGTGCCGTCCACTTTGACCTCTTTCACTTCGCACTGCACTCATTATGCCACACCATGCCATTAGCACCCTAATGTTGTTACTGAATTGAGATGGCTAATGTAAACGGTATAGGAACACACACCTACTTAGCTCTTTACTGAGAACACATTAGTTATCCTGGGTTCTTCCTCCCATCGCTCTCAAACAGCCTCAGTTTTTGTGACATTGTTGGAGATTCTGCTCCACGTTGACATACAACCCAGCAAACCAGCCGTCTGTCGCCTGCAATCACGTCAACCACAGTCACAGACATCACATCTTGTTCCTCAGTCCTCAGTCCTTAACGGTACCTGCAGTTTTTCATACATGGCACTGCTGCCGTGGGATTGACTGATACAAAATAAGATGTGCATGTTCCTAATAAAGTGATCAGTAGATTAGGCCTCTGAACGCCCCTCTTCATCACTTAAACCTGGTTTCCACTTCAGAGAAATGGTGTTCATTCACACACACATTCATACAGTGCATCTATGTTCAGCAATTCTATCTTGCCAAAGGATACTTCGGGGATGTGGAATGGAGAAGACTGGGATCAAACTGCTGACTTTCTGATTAGAGGACGACCGCTCTCCCCCCTCAGCTGCCCCCAGGACAACAGGAATTCATGCTGGTTGTTGGAGCTATGTTTTAGGGTAATGGTGGTATCTGGGCCACGCCACACTGGATGCGTGAGCCGCGTGCTCCAGCAAAATAGACAGTGAAAATGATCTTTCACCACAGCTTCAGTGTCTATATTTGCTACACTTCCTGTACCTGTTTCAAAGTAAAAGCACTCTCTTTCTGTTGACTTAATCCATTCATTTGTTTAACAAGCTCTTAATTGCGAGACATTTGCAGGACCGGAGGAAATACAGCAGTCGTACGAGAAACCTCATGTAGCAGCTCCACAGAGGGCACACGCAGACATGCTCCCTGTGTGAACAACAGATGTGTGCAAGACACGGCAGATCAGGGACCCGGACGTCAAGTCCTGCACACGCATTCAGTGTGAACCTCTGTCTAGCAAGGAAAAATACCAAACAGATTGATTGTCTTTATTTTCTGCATAGATTCTATTCTATAGATATTTGAATCTTGAAATTTAGCATGTTGCAAAAACCTGAAATGCTGGTGTTGAGGTTGAATGATGAACGTGTATATGTACATCCACTATCCGGACCAACATTTATCCTTTCTTCATACTCATGCTCTCTTACATTAACAGTTTGTCCTGCGTTGTTTCCATTTAAGCCTAAATTACTGAATATTTCTTTGATTGATCGAGTTCTAAAAGCTTCCATTTAGGGCACTGTGTATTGTCTCTGTGCTCTAAAGATATCACGTAAATAAACCCACGCTGTGTTGCCAAACGCAGGGCAGCTGTGAATTAATATAACTTAGAGGAGACAGGATTATTCATTATTTATATCTAGGATGGAAATGACTCAGTCTAACTTGTAAATACAGTATTTTACTGCAGGAGCTGTGATTTCGTTTATTGAGGCAATTAACTTACTTTAAAGTCTTAATTTGCTCCCTCTCTGAGTCATAAGTCAAATCTGAACACACGGACATGGTGCACAGGTTTGCAGACGAGAATATCATTATCTCAGTTAAATCCGAGGGGTGTGATATTTCTTTATTATTTTTTTTTTTAATTGGGGAGGCCACAGTGTCAGTAATTGAAAAAACCCTGATATGAAAGTTTCTCATGTGAGTAGCTGGGTGAAAAAAAGTTAAATTGGCTCTCCCTAAAATATCATTCATCATCCATACTAGGACGTCCCTGACCCAAATCAAAAAGCTGCCAAAACTTTTATTGTGTTCTCAGTTCACTTTCTTTGGCTTTATTGTCCCTTTGTGGAGGTTCCACTTACATTCGCCACAGTCGATACGAATGTTTGAAATACCCACACAAAACCATTTTTTTACCCCCCTGAACATAATGAAAAAAAAAAAGCAACAACAACAAGACCTAGTCATCACATACTGAAAGACAAGAATACAGATAGAAAAAGTCTGGAGCACATATTGTCACAGCTGAACAAAGACAGTCCTACCATTGGCCTTTAGAGGACAGACTGTCCCAGATGGATTGAATTGCTGGTTGCAATATATTGATAAAATGTTTCTTGGTCTAATAAAAAGTACAGTTTATCAGTTTCTCTAAAGGTAGTACTCATAACACCTCTTCATACCAATCTTCAAACAAGAGCCCATCACAGGAGATCCAGGTGATGAGAATTTTTCACACTGAATAGTGAGGGGAAAACACGTCAGAGAAAATTGAAAGGATACAGAAAGATAAAGAAATGAGACAAGCAATGGGTTTGACTGAAAAGGACGGAAGAGAAAAGAGAGACTGGAGAGAGAACACACAGCTGTAAGGGAGGGAGAGTGTATGGAGTGGTAGAGGGAACTAACTCAGACATAGACAGGGACTGTAGATAAAGACTGAGAACAGCAAAACAAGAAGCTTCTCCTTCAGAAACAAGGGAACAAGTAGAGAATGGGAGTGCAAAGAGAATTGACTCAGCATCATCATAACCCGAGGACAGGGAGTGGAGCTAGTAGCTTGTACGAGCTGTCTTGAAAATAATGAAATAAAAAGTGTGAGAGTACGAGCTGACCTGACTTGATCTCCACATTCTGCTTCAGGCTATTGCACACAGAGGACCAGCAATGAGACTTGAGCAAGTGGGTATGTGGCCTTATTTGGAAGCTCACAAGTAAAGATCCGGAAGTCTTTGAGGAGTCTCTGAGGAATTTAAAGGATGTGGACATGTAAAACAATTGGACTCTTGACAGAATGCTTGCTTAATGTTTGATGACGCACAGTTGGGGGATGGTAGGTCTTAATCAAAGCCTGGCAACAAGATGTAAGGCGATGACACGTGCAATTACACAGGTTATTACAACTGTCATCCACCTCGTGCACAAGCCTAGAAAAATTGTGAAATCTCTGCATTAATTAACTACAGTTTGAGCTTTTCTTAAGAGGATCTCTGGAGCCTTGCCTCCACCATCACCTAATATAGGTTACAACATCACAAATGTTCATGTTACTGTTGCCCATGGGTCAAACGAGGTGGAGAGAGACTGCCCATCGGCATAAACCTCTTACAGTGAAAAAGAGGAGGTGGGGGTTCTGGGACTGATACAAACTCCAGTGTTGTTTAAGCTTAGTAAAGGTATGGCAGACTGCTTAGTCATTCTTCCACATTTCCCTATTTAATATATAGACATTTCAGGTTTACCATGTAATATATTTATTATATATATATGTCCTCATTCTGTAAGCATGTTCCACTGTTCCTGGCCTCTCCCCCATTTGACTCCTTCAAGGCCAACCTGTTTTCATGGCATCAAATAACTAAATCAAACTTATCAGAGCCTACATCAGTGTAATAAGAACTACCTAAGGGCTGCTGCTAGAGGATAATCAGGCCGATTTTAGACTTACGGCAAATGTTAGGTCAGACGTTCTGGCCAAATGGTCCAGTGTGTGCATTGTGAAGATTATGAGATGAAAAACCGGTTAAATCTGTCATAATGTCTGTGGCCTCTCACGTTTATAAAATCGATCAAAAGTTGAAAATCAGCAGCCATAAGATGACATCTTTATAAATATTTTTTACAATACAGTGGAATGATGACAGATATAGTGAAAGCAAAGCTTGGGACAGAATCACAACTGTACAAATGCTGTTTAAATAATTTGGTTATAGTGATCAGGTAGTTGACCTACAGTTTTAATTTTGGGGTCTTTTTACACAAGTTTTGACCGAAAACAGGTTTTACCGGCTTTGTCAATAATTGACTACCCCTCTCTGTGTCTCTACCGTTCGCACTGCACACTGCCAACCAAACTGAGCCAAACCGAGTGCACCATGCCATCTCCTCCGGCTCTCCATTTATTGCCTAATTTTACCCAGTCTGAGTTAACACATGGGTCCGATCGTGTGGGTGAGTGCGAGATATGAGCTGAATTAATGAAAGATTTTACTCATCTGAGAAAAGTAGTATTGTATCATTATGTGGTGATCAGTGTTGATATTGTATAATTTCAAACAAGCCAACGATTAAACTGCAGCGGGACCAAGATGTCAGCTGAGTCTGTGACTTTAACTTGACTTTTGTGGGGCTGCCATCTCCTCCATCTTTGTACACAGTCTGTGGTCTGAACAGTACAAGGACACTGAAACTGCACCTGCGCTTTTCTTACTGGAACGTGTCACAACAAAAAGCCCACTGGCCCATTTTCATGCTCCACCCACCCGCCAGAATTCCCCAGACTTTCTGTCTGTCTCCAAATCCACCTGCTCCCCTGGTTTCCATTTCCAGTCTTTGGAACCTCTCCACCTATCTAGGCACCTGTTCATCAGTTCCCCATTATTTATATCAGCCCTTCTCCACATTCAGTTGCCAAATTTGCAAATGTTTCTTCGTGTTTTCCTTTTAGCTGCTACCTCTATGTAATTACCTGCCTGCCTGCCCGTCCGTCCTTTCGTCCGTCCATCCATCCATCCATCTATTCATCTGTTAGTCTGGTCCTCATCACTTAATCCATGCCCGTGTGTGTGGGTCCTCACTGCCTGTGCACCTCCCACCAGGCGTGACAGTGTAATACAATACGCTCCAAACCCTCAGGCAAGCAATACATCTGAGTAAAGAGTTTATTCAAATCTATGATAATTTGAAGTGCACCGTTTTTGCCATGGCATGAAATTGCATTGTAGAAAAATGGAAACTAAACCTAAGATCTGTGCTGCAAACAATATGTGGGAGATGTGCAGCCCCGACATAAACAGGCGATGTGATGAGTATAACTGAAAACATTTTATATTTGAAAACATGTCCTGCTCTTAGCCTTGTTGAGTGTTTCCCACTCCAACTGTGGGTAATATCTACATATAATACAATCCATCTGAACATATTTATACCGACCGGCTCTCAGAAAGGTTCAGGGTCTGACAAAGAAAAGATTTATTGCAGGACTCTGCATAAAGACTATTATGTAATGTAACGCAGCAGTCATGTAAGGATCATTATCACAAGGGCTGGAAATATGAAAAGTCTGTTAAAAAGAAAATTGTGATGTTTCACTTCGCTTTGATTTTGGTGAAAATATTTTTCTGCATTTGAAGGAAAGGAAAAAAAGAAAATAAACCTTCCAACCTAAAATAGTCACTTAAAGACTGTTCTAAATTTAAATAACATAAACAACTCATACATCTAAATCGAAGGAAGGGGTGGATTGTCTAAACTTGTTTATCCTTATGAAATTTAAAACACCTAAAAGAGGTAATTATACCTAATTTTCATTTTATATTAGATATGTTGGTTTTACTTTGTCCATTCGTAGTTACAAATGCTCTTGAAGGTTAATTGTTGTATTGGTTGATACAAGTACTCAACAAACCAGATTGGATTAGTTTTTAATGGCTGGAACATTCCTGGCAGAGTCAAACATCTCTCTTTATTATTCCATCTGCAAGCCCAGCACAGATTATCTATATTATCTGAAAGTTCAGTTGGAACCACAGCAGAATGACTATGCATCAACCTAATATTATATATATAATACAACAAGTTTGAGATGTGCGAGGACGCATCAGCAACAAAACTTACCATGGAGACCTTCTAAAAAAAGACTCCTTGGTGAACAGCACATGCAGCTGAAGGTTACCAGCAGGGAATTGGCTGGCATATGGCAGGTTGGTCGACTACAGACGCTTGTGGTCAGCAATCAGCAGTGTGGCCAAAGTCCTGCTGTTGATGGGGAGGAATAAAGAATCCTCATGCATACACAGCAAGTTCAAATTCATCAGTCTGTCCCTGAAAATTCTACCTTATGTGTCAGTCGAGGTTCAGAACAAGTTATATTTGATGAAAAGAATCATACAAAAATCACATGTAGAATGCGTGTCAGTATTGTGCTTTAAATGCCAAATTAAATGCACAATATATAAATCTATGGTTGTCTACAGGATTGAAGTCAAATCAATCAAGCAATTGTGTATAATCAGTCTGTGGTGTGTTTACTGATGAAATACCACAAACCAGAGCCATGGAGAAACAGAGTTGCATGAATGGACATTGATGGATGCACCTTCGGAGTAGTTCCACACAAGATTTAGATTCATGATGTTGGGGCAGACAAACATGATTTACCAGCAAACACTCATAACACTATGTACAGTAACATTATATGCAAACAAAAGTTAAATCTATTTCTAACTTTTACATGTAAGATTCAAACTAGATGAGAACATTGTCTGATGTAGCATATAATCAGGACTCCACAGTTCTTTTGAGTACAGTAGCTCAGGTGACACCCCCCTAAAGTTAATCCCAGAACAAAAGACCTCATCTATGAGAACCATTTAAAGTTTTAATCAAAATGATCGTGCTTGAAAATGAGTTGGAATTAACTCATTGAGTCAAGTGGCGATCAGAATTTGGAGAAATTAGCTCACTTGTTTTGAAGAACATTTTGAAAACACATTTGTACCACTGGTTATCTGCTCTGAGTGAAAACATGTACCTGACAGAAAGAGTTGCCTTTCATTTGAGGTATATTTACTTCTCATCTGGTCCTTATCTGAGCTGCCTGTCTTTACAGCCAATCCGTGTTCTCCCCAGCAGTCAGAGATACACAGCGAGGCAGACGGGTGAGTGAGGGAGGCGCAGAGGTAAGAAAAAAAGAAAAAAAAGAGAGAGGCATTAAGAAGTGACAGAGCTCAGACTGAAGATAAATCAGTGATGTGTGAAAGCATATTCCACAATCAGGGCTGTGCTTTGTGAGGAGACAGCAGACGGGGAGAGGAAAAGAGCCGAGCGTGTGAGTGATTTTGTGAAAGTATGGAAAGCATTTGAGAGCTCCTCCAAGGTCAGATATGTTTCTCCTGAGCGAGTGTGGAAGTCACCGCTTGATGTTTCATAGGGGCTCTTTGTGCTGCCACTTGCCTTCTGACAAACGTGGGCGTGCTGTGTGTGTGTGTGTGTGTGTGTGCATGTGTTATTGTGCAGTGAGGTGGCATCTGAAGACCGAAGACACATTCCTAAGGCAAAGCACAAAGAGATGCATTTTGCAAACTTCAAATGTGAAAGCATTCAAAATGTGAATATACAGTTGCCAATGAAAATAATCTCTGAATATACAGTTCATCACCAAAGTCCAGTGCAAATGCCAAACCAGTGTCAGAAAAGGACTTTTTTTTTTTACGGTCAGAAAAATAAGCAATGCACCCAGATAGGGATGTACAAGAAGATAAAGATCTACTGCCATAGGAAGTGAGAGGCTGCACTGTAGCTTTTCCATTGGCTGACAAGTCACTGCAAATCCACTGCAGGAAACTCCCAAGACATAATGGACTGAAAGACTAGTCGACTCTAGGAATCATGGCATAAGTGACCTGAACGTGTTGGACAATACATAGGCCCAATATTCACCCATATATTTCATGTGAGTAAATAATGCAGCTTATTTTTTTTGTATTACTAATAGGACATAGCACAGACAAAGCCTGTCTGCTGATCACTATCACTATCACCAACCAGCACACAGTGAACGTGCACAGTGATTGACAGCAGTCCACATGGCTGACTGCAGCGATGTTGCCATTTGCCGCCAACACCTTCCACAATTGGCTTCTTGTAGGCCTGATCACTCAGTCAATTCAAATAACACCATCTGGCCGCTGAGGAAGACTTAATAGTTATATTTCAAAGTAAAAAAAATTCAAATGCAAGATTATTTTAGCATTTTAGATTTTCACTGCTTACAATGACATAATGTGCTACTTAGTGAACCACCCTCGAATGCAAATAAGCTAATTTCCCAAACATTTCTTTCCCCAACATAAACCATGTCTATGCAAAGTGTGTATTGGAGTGACGGGCTACGTCGGGATAGATTGGATGAGGGTCAGAGGTGGAGAGATGAATGACAGTTGGGTAGAGCGGCATGAAACAGGGTTGAGGGTTGAGATGAAGGGAGTTGAATTCAATAAAAGTGGCAGGAGGGGATGTAGCCTGAAGAAGGAAGAGCTATGCATCCAAGAGATCTGTCTGTTTCCAGGAGGTTAGCACACATCTGAGGGGGAAAACAAAAGTCACATATCTGTCTTCCACTATGACCTTCCATCCATCAATCCATCCATTGTCTACTTATTTTTTGAGGATCAATGGGGGGCTGAAGCCAATCCCAGCGGACATTGGGAGAGAGGAGGGGTACACCCAGGACAGCGTATTGCAGGGCCAACATACAACGACAAACAACTGATCACACCTACACCACCATGAGCAACCTAACAATAATAATGATAATAACTTTATTTGTAGAGCATTTTCCCATAAAAGTAACAACATGCTTTACAACTAACAATATGAATATCACCAAAATAAAATAATAAATGAAATATAAAATAATTGTCATTGATCATAATAGGTCAAAGGGCTGGATGTGGGAAAAAAGACGATTACATTAGATTTTGGTTTAGTTGGATAATAATAATAATAAAATGAAACATAATATAATACAAGCAGTCCTTTATTCCCTTTGCCATTCAGACACTGAACAAAGAGTAACTGGATCAGGGACATTCCCTGTTCTGTTAATCTGCTTTCTGGTATTACTTGCTGTAACCTGTCCATTGCACTTTTGTATGATGCACTATTGTTTGTCGTTTGTATGTTTTTAACAGTGTTGTGTCATGTATGTACTTATGCTATGTTTTGGAGAAGCATTGCACCTCTTCTACGATCTAATTTTTTTTATGACAGTAAAATACATTTTTAGTAATGCAGTACAGTTGCTATATATGTGTACAGTCGTTTACAGCTAGTTGCTGTCTGTAACGTATTGAAAATTTAATATAAGGAAATCGGTTTCAGTGACAGTATAAGCAACAACAAAAGCACACAAGTAAGTTAGATCTATATTCTTATGTGAAGAATTCTTACTCAGTCCCTAGGTGGTAAAATAGTTGCATGTCTCATGACCTCCATATACATATCTCAACTTTCCTAAGAACTAAAATTGTGAGAAATATATGCTAACAAATCACCACAGTTGCGTAATAATATCAACTAAGTTATAGAATAGTTTGCCTACTTCAGTTGTATCTGTTTAAATAGTAGAAAAAGTATGTGAACTGTCATTTGAACCCTTCTGAAGGGGTGAGGAAAAGAGAAAGGGTGGAGGAATGCATATATGTGAATGTAGTTGTGGCGATCATTCACCTCCCATTCACCTCCCATCCGTACGAGCGAGGGGGTGAATAATACATTTGCTTCCATTTGTCAAGCAAATCAGCTGCGTGGCTTCTCCTGGAGTTACATTTCGGTGAACTCTGACTGGCGACGTCCCAGCCTCAACAAATATAAATGTTTGTGTGGTTGATCCTACTTGGCTGTCATTGGCTGTAGTTTTCACAGTGAGACCAGATGGAGGAGACCCTCACACGGACTGCAGACAACTGATTTCCGTGCCCGACACTCAGCAAGGATGATAAGTAATCCGCCTCGACAGGCAATTATCATTCATCTGCCGAGGTGAGTTTCCCCATGTACATGTGGGTGTGAGAATCGATGGTGTGGTGAAAGGTTCCCACTTTAGGGATAAATTAGAGTAATTTCATGTTATTTTCTCTGATGGACGAAACAGACAATTAATCAAAGGCGGGACCTTATTGTTGTAATAATAATAATAATAACAAGGTTTTGCTTGTTTGCTCCCATTTACCTTGTGTCCAGTTTCCAGTTAGTGGGTTGAGTTTTTTTCTCTTCCATATCAGTGTGATGGTATATTTTTAGGAGGTTGGGTTCATAAACAAGCCCAATGTCCCCACTCTCAACTTTTGAATGACTTGAAGGCGAGACATTTAAACAGTTTGGTGTTTTACTGTTGCCTGGCGACACTATGGCATATGGCAATATGATGCATCTTTGATTCTGCTTTTGGATATGCAACAGTTACATAATTTGGTGAGTAGTTTACTAGAAATTGGTCAAATTGTGCCCAGTTGTCAGTGATTACGTTAAGGTTAAATATGTTCAGAGTCGGCAGCAAACATAAAAGTGATGAAAGAGATTTTTCCAAGTGAGATGATGATTTTATTGGGACTTAGTTTTGTGAAAAATGTAATTTGACATAAATTACTAAAACAAAATTGTCTTTTAAGTCAGATTTTGCTTTCAACTACCGGAAAGTATGATTTCAGATTAAATGTATACATTAGGTTAGCTGCTTGAAGCTCTATATAGATTTAGATGGATAGACTTGTCTATAGTGCCTCGTGAGCTGCGTCTCACACGTAGTAGCTGTCACATACAGAAAGCTATGAATGCTGCACATCTGTTGGTGTGTTTCAACTCTTTCTCGGAAGCATGTTGAGAATGAACCTTCCTAATATGAAAGCATGTTTTTTATCACTTTCTTCAAAAACACTGTACGTACATGTATACATATCTATAGTCTGTGTAATAACCAGAAAACCTATGCCTATAGCCTATGGTGAAGCTTCAGCAAAATCGACAAAAAAAAGTCACAGACCAGATCTGGTTTATGTTAGAATAACCGTTTCTTGGTTTTAGTTGATTCTCCTTCTAAGTTTTACGAGCAAAAGTTAGGGTCACAGCGTCAAAGGTTCAGGGGGAAAGAGAGAATAAAATAAAACTGAAAGATAAAAAAGAACAAAATGTCTTCTTAATATTCTCTGAGATCTGATGTGGGAAAATTATCTTTTGTGAGACATTTTTGTGCCTGTTTCACCCTCTGATCTCCCTCAGTGTGCCTGACACAGTTCACTGCTTTTTTTGCAGACTTCAAGGTCTCCCATCGTACTGCTGCTTGTCAAACTGCTGCTCTTCAACCCATTCAATATGATTCCAGCTCTCCAGCTACCTGAAGTCTTCTACATCTGACTGATAACTGATTTTATTTGATTTTGAAGTTACCATGACTGGTGCCATCAGCAAATAACTTGTATCTCTTGGAAAGTTGAGGATCCTTCACCCTTTTTCTTTATGTTCTTTCTTTGGGGATTATGGACAATGCTCCAACTACTCAGTTGAAGAATAAATTCACAAATTAGACATCAACATGTGACTGATCGAGACAATAAATTGCACATTAATCAGACTTTGTCCCTGCTTTGGCTCCAGCGACCCTCAAAGGATAAGAGGTGTACACAATTGATGGATGAATGGATGTCCCTACTGACAGAATCCACTACATAAAGTATAGCACCACAGCTTCAGAGTCCAGGAAAACAACCTGAGTACATTATATGGGCTCCTTGCTGTGACAGGTGTGATGACCCCTTCTGTTGCATCGCTCTGCTTGGCCTGCCCTGCTTGTTCTTGTCTCCACCCCTTTCAGGAAGCAGCCAAGCAGACTGGAGGTCATCAGGGATGAGGTTCACCTGAGCTGTGGGGCTGGGGGAAGGTTCAAAAGAAGCTCAGAAGCTCTCTTTTTCTCTGACACACACACACACATAAATAATGAAATGCATGTCTTTCATTGTGATCCCAGTCTTCTCCCCCTCTTTTTGTCACTTGAGCCTGTTCATGACAGAATTGAGGCCTCGTCCATGCAGAGAACGTACCAGCTTTTCATTGAACAGGGCTTGTCTTTCAGCTCTTTGGTAAATTGGATAATCCTGTCTTGGTAGCGTGGTCACATCATTATTTGGCATTAAGTTAGCCCTTGTTCAGAGTCTTTTCTCCACAGCTTTGGGAGCCCATGGTTCGTCTTTTAAGTTGCAATGAAAGCGACGATAGCTATATGCAGGCTGCATAGAAAGTGATTTCCATAGCTTTCGTCGTAATTCAGGATCCTCTGCCAGTAGCAGCCTGAATGCAACGGCAGAGTTGGGCAGTTTGTTCTTTTCTTAGTAAATGGGGGGTTTGACTAAGTGAGTCATAGCCCCCATTGTTACTATGGTAGCTGTGGAGGTGAGTATATTTGTGATTTGATTTATCATAGTTATTCTTTCCTGTTGTCCTGACATCGCTAAAGTGTGAGTATAAAAGTTGGTAGCAAGTATACGCATGGAGGGCCCAGGATGTCTCCGTTGTTCTCTGTGTAAGTATTGTGTTTATCCTTTTTTATATTTCAATTTCAATAGGTTAGACTAAAAAACATATTGGAATTAGTGATTAATAAATAATTGTACAATAAATGTATCACCAATTACTTTATCTTTCAATAAGAGATGAACAGATTAGGCTACCTCAATGCTCAGATGTCCTACCTTGGGAAAGGCGATGGGTAAATTAACATTTATTGAGACCACAGGGACCCCTTCTCTTTAATTTCTTAGTCCAGTTTCCCACTGTTCTCTTCATCTGACCACTAGTCCATGTGCCTAGCTGAGTGTAAAAGCAAGAAATAAGACAGTTTTCAGGGATAACATCTTCATCCCCACCTAACACAAGGGTTCAAGGAGAACAGGAGAGGACAACCAGTACGGTGGGAAGGTCCCACAGTGACACCAGCAGCCTAAAGCTTTGGAATTTATGGAGTGCACCTTTAATGAATAAAAATACAAAGGGGGCGGACCCACTGTCAACACGGCAGGCTGAACTAGCTGCCAGATACACATTAGTAGTTGAGAAAGCCTTAACTTTCTCAACAGGGTCCTGTAAAAATGACAGATCTACTGCAACAGAACACTTAAATGGAATAGTTTGTGGCACCAGCTTTCAAACACATGTTCACCCTTGCTGTTGAGGCTCTGGCACATTGAATAATGTCAAGAACACTGGCAGAGAGTCCCAACCTATTTAGATGACCTCACTCTAGCCAGAGGTGGAGGAATTAGAGCCATTGGGGGAAACACATGAAAAGGGTCTTTGACCACTGCATCTACCAAATAACTACTGTGTGGCAGGTGTATGCTTATTTGAGTTCAGGTTTGTTGTGAAAACACATATCACATGACCGTTCATGTACACTGGGCATGTTCATGCTGCTGTTAACAGTCTACCCTGCAGTTTGTTGCTTAGTTATAGAAAATGCTATTAAAGGCAAACAGCTATGGTGAAAAGTAAGGGATTTTATTCTTTGACAAATAGGTGGCCCTACCCCCACCTCTTGTTTTCAAGGGTTATCTTGCCCCTTGAAATGGAGTCACAAGGGGTAGTGGTTGAAATCTTCCCCTACGAATTGGTACAGCCCTTCAAGAAGCTGTTACATCATCATTAGTTATGGAGGAAACCCGACATGTCAACAGATGACAGTTTTGCCAGGGATGTCATTGTTATAACATTGTTGACATCTTACATAAACCAATGCTATTGTTTGCAGTTACTAAAATGACAAACCTATAATATCCAATTAACATCTATGCTAATGCAGGTGAATCAATGACATTTGAAACTGAAAAGCTTGGATGCTCTGCATTATTTCACGTATGAATCAAAAGCACACAGGCTGCTAGCAGTGGTCTGAAGGCAACCCTGTCAGGATGTCAGGAGTTTTCAAAATAAAACAGGGCCAGCAGTCTTTCTTAGTTTTAGATGCTCGCAAATGTACCAAGCAGTAATGCATTTTAAAACAAAATGTAGTGATGTGGATGTGTAGCCTTATTGTCTGCTGTGTGAGCAGAACAGAGAGAACACATGCTCACTCTACATCCCTTTGACCCTATGAGGGTGAAAATATAATCATTCAGGATGAGAAGTTTGCTTCAAAATGGTGGGACCAGAACTGTATAGTTACCCCGATCGGACATTTGGAGGAAAGCAGTTGAAATGCAATGCCCAGTGGGAGTCTTCTCGGTAGCCAACATCACATCTGTCTGCCAGTCAAGACTGGCGTAGTGTAAATAGAATCTGGGGGACAGTACAGGGACAGTGTACCATAGCGACATGCACTCAGGGTTTCTGCATTGCTGTATGTCTTGCTCCTCCCCAATGGGCAAACAGATATCCCTGAAATAAATGCCCAATTGTTTTTTATGTCATGCAACAATTTGCAAAGTTGGATTCTCCAGAATTATTCTTGACAACAGTTGGCCCCCTTCAAACCAAACAGTTTCTTTATGAACTTCCTGGTTCTCCTGCAGAGGTCCTGCTAGGTAGGTCTTAGGTCTTTACCGTTTAGGGATCAAGGATTCCAAATACAAGATTCAATTGCAAACACAAGAGCGGCCCACTGTCCAAATCTAAAGCTTAAATTATTCCTAATCATATCACACGATAAAGTCATGTCATGAAGAACTTGCATAAATTATGTTATCTATAACTGATCATTTTACTGATAGCCTGTGTTTTTTGGTATCCATTGTAAACAGTTTCAGCCGTCGATAGCAACTTTCAAGACTGCTATAAAATGAGTCATTCCTTTTCACACTGCTTCTTAAATAAAATGGCTTTCATGTATGTCTGGACAAAATCCATTGGTTCTATGTATTTACAATTGCACTGAAAACAAATACTGGCAGAGACTGCTGGTACAATTCTGCAGAGTCAAAAACACTACAATAAAAAAGCTGCAGTCAGAAACCGACAGCTGTCTTAAAAGAATACGAGACTTCATCCTTTGAAGCCTGCTTCAAAATTCATTGCCTCTCAGGAGGCATTCAAAGCTTGTTTACCCAAATACCTACAGCACATACTCCTATATCAGCATTTCCCAAATAAAGAACAGTGACAGGAAAAGGAAAAATACCTCTGTCAAGGAAATACAAGGCCAAAGGAAGACGTGAGGGGGGTGTCAGACATAACTCTGTACAGTAATAAGTCTGGTAGGGTTTTCTGCAGTGTGTGTGATACAGAGTGTTTGCTTCTAGCTCACAATGCCACACAGTCTCAATTGTCTGATGGCGTCACTAAAACAAGGGTCAAAAGTGCTTTTTCAGGTGACTGTTGTCTATTTCTAGTATATTTATTCCCTTAAGCAGGCATCTCCTATTCAAGACATTCATGGGAATATATCCTTGGTCCATTACTGACTTACACTGCTATTTATAAATAACATCATCCTTCCCCTGAGTGCAGATGACGTGATTTTAAAAGTCTTAGGCTGCAGCCCAGCCCAGGTCCTGACTCATCTTACAATTATCTTTAATTACAAAGTTAAATCACAGCCTTATATGCTTAAAAGTAGAATTCCAAATTTAAAGTCTAAATGGTGCCACATTACTGTTGCTGCATCACACAAATATCTTTGAGTACAATATATACAATGTGAATAAATAATTGTGCACTAACTACTACTACTGCATCGCCATGAAACTGTCCTCAAACTAGTCTCTCTTCCCTTGGAGATTAAATTGTGTCTTAGTTCTCTCAAGAGATGGATCTAACTGATAAATAAAAAGAAATTAAAAAAAACAATGCACAGAATTCTCTCTTAAGTAGTTTTTTTTCTACTGCATGATTGCCACAGCTGATTACCAATCATCTTGCAGTTTTCCTTATGTCGTACTAGTAATTAGTCAATGAATATACTCTTACACTTACTCATCTAATGTTTCCTCAAGCCCTCTTGTTATCCCCTCCTCCTCCTCCTATTTGTCCTTCTTATGACTCCTATCACTCCCTCCCACCATCAATCTCTTCCATCATGTTGACTGGTCTATGGTCTAGCCCTTTCCTGAGGGAGAGAGAATTGACAGGAAAAGCCACAGGAGACAACTGTGGCACATATCTACTTTCTGCTACGTACACCCAACATTGTTCAGTTATATTTATTTACTTATACAACAAAATACAGAATTCAAGTATACACTCTACCTTACAGTTAGTCCCAGTAAGCTTGACTCAATATATTTTGTGTTCCTCTATAACATGAAATATTCATGACAAAAATAAGCAACAACCAAAGTTTTAGTTTGGAAAAAGACAGTCTCATGTATTATGTATAACAAATACAAACTTTGTATTTATTGTCCTTGCCCATTTCACTGGAAACGGACGATCCAAACATGAATTGTTACTGTCATTGTTTTATACATGATATCGCAGAGAAATAACATTTCCATTGTCTCCTGCAGATATGGACAGCTTGAAAATGCCAGTGCTACACTTGAGTGTCTTTGAATCACAACTGAAAACTTAACTTTGCTGCATAATGATGTTTTAAAATATTTACATTAAAAAAATCCTGCATTCAAAAAAATGGAACAGAAAAAACAAAATTACAAGACAATTAAACGAGAGGGACACTAATCCCTTTGAGAAGCAGAACAGAGGGACACTAGTAAGTAGGGAGAGATTGGAGAACAGAGGACTGACATGAGCAATATATGAAACAAATATGAAAATAAATAAGGCGATACATTCAATACATTAATCATAATATGAATAATACAACTTTATTTATTACTTATGATGGAAGTGGAGTTTGTTTTTGTTTTCTTTTTTTGAAACCAAATGTCCAAAAGAGGGAACATAATCTCTTCCCCACCTCTTTGCAGGCGTCTCAAACTGTCAGCAGTCAGTAACAGCAGCATGATCCCTCACTGGGTTCCCACCACTGAACACTGACAACCCTGAAATTGCTGTCATCAGTAACTGAGGGAACTGGAATATTGAATGCGAGTCTGAATATACGAAATAAAACCTGAAAATCCTGATTGAACCACCTAGTGTGTACTTCTATTTAAATTAGGTGTCTGACATAGATTAACAATTATTTTTAAAGATGCACCATTTGGTTTGCAAACCCCAGTGACTGGATTTTGTTGATGCTAAACCAACACTTACTATAAAACCAGAAAAAAATATCCTGCACTTTTAAAAACAAGCTGGAGGCCAAATAAATGTTCAGTTTGTATCCATTTAATGATGCTCAGCCCTGAGTAATGTCTGCAGGTATTCATCTCATGATGCATACAGCCCCAACAACCCTCACCAATTAAGTAGTGCAACCTGTATGTAGCCTCACAGACAGAAAACTGGCAAGAACAAGTGAAATACTTCAGTAATGGCCCTTACTGTGCTGTGACATTTTAATGTCCAATATTAAAAATGGACAGTCACAGCAGGTGTGACTTCTAATGTGTTCTCCTGGGGCTCGCTTCAATTTTGAATTCTAAAGTTCTTCTCTGCAATTAATTTCAAGGTGAGAGCTCAGCATGAGACAAAGGTTCATTCCTTTAATGTAGTTTAACTTTGACATATCCGAGAGGGGGAAAGTGGATCCCCACAAATTATTCTGTTTCTCTGGTCATTAGATGGACAATTTAGAGTCCTCAAAAAAGTAAAGAAACGTATCTGCCCACAATGTCATTATAAACAGTACTGCCATAACATTGTAGATCTCATATGCATTATGCATAAAGTGTAACTTCAATTCAATCAATTTCTCTGCACAACTTTTTTCAACAACAACGAATCAAAAAAAGTCGGCCCCACATTAATTGCCATAGGCAGCTCCAGGGTTTGTTTACTGATGCTGTTACCAAGAGGATTTTGGTGTTGGCTTTGGGAGAGACTTGTTTGTGCTCAGCGAAATTGATTAAACTGTCCAGGATCAAGGGAACTGTATGGATCCAGTGTTCAGGGAGAAAAGTAAGAATTTATAATCCAACAAATCTAAAATCCAACAGATTCAGTGAAACAAAAGGTACATTACAAGTATTCATAATCAGAAATTGAAAACATGTTTTTATAAACTATAGCTTTTCTTCTTAGCTTTTATTTCCCTAGAAGTTTCTAGAACTTGGTGGGAATTCACACGTAAATTGAATTGATTGAATTGATTTAATATAAATTTAGAGAGGTGCCAACCTATGTATACAAGGTCTTACAATACGAGTCATGAGAATGGAGGAGCAGTAAAAGCTGTACATGCAGCCCAATGGGTTTTTTCAAGATTCCAAATTATGGGTCTGAATAGTTTTGTTGTTGAGAGATTTCTGCTTCATAGCTTTAATGAATTTGTAAAAATATATTTTGACTTTGGTATTATTGCTTATTTAGTGTAGTTTGATGTGCTCTGCTGCTGCTTGTGCAACTTTAATTTTGTTAAGACTAAGACTAGCCATTCATACAAAGTTTTGTCCTAAAGGTATTAATACTAAATGTATTTATTGCAGTATTTTCCACCAGTCAAGGTTCTTGTCCTGCGACAATGACGTTGTTACAAGAGCAGAGAAAAACTGCAGAGTATTGTCCGGAAGCATTTTTTTTAATCATAAGCTCGACCTATAGTGCTCTATATAGAAGACCCTATAGTACAGCAGGAGTTAGTGAATAAGGGGGTGATTTCAGATGTAGCCTAATTCTCACTTGAATTTAACTAGTGTTTGTGGTCATGATGTGAGAAATTGTGTACATAATATGCAGGAAATGCAATGATGACAGAAGGAAAACAGACGCATTACTATATCATGGATAAGTGGCTGTTGGTGTTATTTGTGGAACCAATTATACATGGTGGTTGGACAGCTAAGTGGGCCTGGCTCTTGGATGAAGCTGTGCAACAAGCTGGTTGGGCCAGCCACTGTAGCCCAGAGAACTTACAATGTAGACACAAGGCCAGGTCATGCTGCCAAATAACTGCTCTTTAACCAGAGGAGTATAGGATTCAAGATGCATTAAAGATGCACCAGCTCACAGAGTAGTAGTTTTCTGACTAGGAACTAGTAAGAACACTGATTAGTCTAAATAAGAAGGGATGATGGATGGGTTAAAGCTTTAAGGATTTCAAGGGAAACTGCCGATCAGGCCAGTGAGGGCGGCCATCTCAGCTTGGCCTCGGCACATAAGAAAATATATTCATGTCCTATTGGAACGATTAGGTCAGTTTACAGGTACCTTAGGTCAGGGCAAGTGAAAAGTGTCACCTGTTATGGCACCCAGGAGATTTAGCCTGATAGCCACTGTGGGGCCGAGTGATCTGACATCTTTCAACATGATTGCTGGGCTTCCACAGGAAACCTCAGTTAACTGTGACAAATGAAACTGTATATTCTTCTCTTAATATGTGCTAGACAAAGTGTCTGGAGCACAATTAGAAAAGACTCAAAAAGAAAATTGCTCTGTATGTGATCATTGTGCAAACAAGGATTTATTCATTCACCCAAAAGTTCGTTAATGTTTAAAGGGATAGTAAAGCTACATTTGAGAGTAAATTAGCTGAGCACAGAGGGAAGCTGGACTAAAGCCACTTCAAAAAAGTAATTGAAAAACATTTCCATTTCAAATGTAAGATCAGTTTAGATTATGCATGCGTCTTTTCTACAATTTTCTAATCAGGGTGAAATTATCTGCAAATGCAAAAGACATCATGAATAACATGAAACCAAGATCCAGCTGTCATATTCAAAGAAATTATTCTTTCAGTGAGTCACTATTGAAATTGTCCAACTCATTTGCACCAGTTCACCCTCTGGTTCTGGTATGTACTGAGACTGTCGTCTGCTGTGATACGCACTGCTTCCAGGAAATTAGCCTCTCACTGAAGTCAGACCTCATAGTTGCAACGGCAATTGCGGCATGCAATGCAGTTCTTTGTCTCACCTGACAACTTCTCTTTGTACCTGTTACTCGGAATCTGTTGCACGTGAGAGTGACCTTCGAATGAGTGCACGTGCACCCCCATTAGATAGATTGAATTAATGCTGTAGGAAAAAATATCTGTGTGTAATTTGTTTTAACTATGTCAAAGTTGCCAGGTGGTCTAATAAATGTCCATCAGGATTATGTCACTGACAAGACACTAAAACAAACAGCTAAGTTTCAGTTTCAGACAGGAATAACTTAAAGGGGGGGTGGTTGGGCTCAGAGCTCAGCCTCCTGATGTTAGAGTGCCATCAGCTGGAGCTCTAGCTGCCCTCAGTAGGGTTTTGTCTGATGATCCGTCTTTCCACAGTATTGGAGGTGCTGCCTGCTGACTGTGTTTTGCTGTAGGTAATACTAGGGGCTATTTGCATGAAGCGTGTGTGAAATTAGTCTCCAAGCGTGTTGCTTTTGCTCCTGGGCAGCAATTGCAGAAAGTTGTAAAACAATATAAAGTTAAGTGTTGCTGTTTGATTGTCTTCAGAGGGATTCACTTTCATGTTGCTATGGGACACATTCGGTTGCCAATATCAAGCATCAGTGTTTTTCTTCGTCTTTGGTGGTGATTTGGCAAAAAAAGACATGAAATACTTGACTGAACTACATGCCACTTTGGCATACATGGCTTATATACACACAAGCAAGATTCCACTGGTTGATGTCTTCGTTGGTTCAAGTTGTAAAGATAAAACCTATTAAATATGTCAAAATTCTTCTTTTTATGTTGGAAATGTATATTAAAGGTGCTATTTAGTGCTATTCAGCATCAAACTTCATTCCTTTACCCACCGATATGTGCCTCCAGCAGTAGTTTAACTTTTGTATGCGTCAACCTTTTCTTGTTTTAATTCCATCACTAAACAAGAGCAAGTCCAGTGGCCTCTGTGCAGCTTTTGAAGCTTCTACAGTCTGTGGAGCGTTGCCCAGTCTGCCCTGAAGAAGTGCTGCTGCTCAGAGGACACATTACAACAGCTTGTCTTGTAAACCCAACAATGGCTGAAGCTCTTGGTAAGCAACCATTACAAAAAACAACTCCTGGCAACCAGGTTTGGCAACAGAGAAACTTAGACCCGTTAACATTTAGAGGGCATTTAGAGATATTTTAGAGACCTTTTTGTAAACCTTCTCTGAGTATTGCTCTATTTCTTATAGTGTAACAATAATTATTGTTTCATTATATTATGGTGTCACCTTCTTGGGTTCTCTTAAAGGATGTGTTTTGACCTTTTGAATTTTTTATTTCATGTTTTATTTTGATATCGCTTACCTTGTGTGTGTTGGTTGTTTTTACTTCCTGTCTTTGTCTATTTTCCTGCTTTTGTGATTGTCCGCACCGCCCTGCTGCGTCTCGCCTGAATCCGATTGTCCCTCCTTCCCTCAGGCACTTTGTCTCAGTGCTCCTCTTCTTCAGTTATTCTATTCATCCCCTGAGTCTCGTCTTGAGCTTCTGTTCTGTTCTTTTGAATTTCTTAGAATATTTTTCAGTTTGGACTTTCTGTTTTCCTCCCTACCTGCCAAATGAAGTCATCTCTAAGTTTATTTACATGGAATTATCTTCATTGCACCCATCTGCTTTTGTAAAGTGTCTGCATTTTGGGTCCTGAAATACTTAGCTTTTGACATTTATTATAAAATTATTATTGGGCTACTTTCCAAAATGCTTTGGAAGGAAACACTATGAAAAGCAGACATTTCTTTATTATTCACTTTTTGTAAAAGCTTTGTTTTTCGATTTAATTAAATTAGCGCCACATCACAGCATACATTATCTCAAGGCACTTTACAGAACCTGCTTTCCGACATGCACTGAACTACACATATAGCTTCTCTTTCCAGTGTGATGTGCTGACATCAAAAGCACATGATGTCCCCAGTGGAATTTAGACTTTACATCCTGTCTCCTGCATGCTGAGCCACCCCCTTGCTTGAAACCATTTTTTGTTGTTGTGAATGCGTCAGACCATAAAAAGCTGCTGTGTTGTTAATACGTGAAAGACAAACTCCAGAGAAAGTCCAGACCCAATTTCGCGGACATTCTCCAGAGGTCATGTCTGAGCACAGCTATAAGGTCGAGACCTTACAACATTATTGAGAAACCTAACAGTTCGCACAATGAGCAAACACTTGGTGACTGTAGAGAGAGAAAAAACGAATTTAAACCTCGAGCAGAACTGGACTCTGCCTTGGCTTGTTGTGGCGAGAGGAGAAACAGGTTGGACTGAGGAAAGGTGGGGAAGTGGGGTGAGGAAGGAGAAGAGAAAGTTTGCAGCTACCAGGGAACAACCAAGGAGAGGAGGTTAATTAGGAGGGGCCAGCTTGGTGCTGGGACAGAGGAGGATGATGTTGATGCTGTCTACTCTGATGGACAACCAGTCCCACCCCCTGCAGGACACCATCACAGCACTGGGCAGCTCCTTTAGTAACATGAACATATTTTTTCTTGTTTTTACATTGTATATATACATTTTTATTCCATTCATAGTTTTCTTTATTTTTTATATTTCCTTACACTTAAGTATTACATGTTACGTATTATTACTTGCTATGTCCCCTTGGTGGGACTAATAATGGATTATCTTGCTGTCGGCTTGAGTCCACTATGATTTAGGAATGAGTAAGTACCATGATTGATGATCTAGTCGACTGCATACTCCATTACAAAGATGTGACAGTTCTCCTTCCCAGAGAGATCTTCCCTTTCTGTGGTGAAACATATATAGAGCAGCTACTGTTATGTAGACAACAGTATCGGGGGATGTGCATATGGAGGGTGAAAACAATATTTTATTCATTGCCGCTGGGAGGAGGATGGACTCTTTTATGTTCTGTTATGGCACCATTTTTCCCCCTAAGGGAACCTGGTAACCAATCATTTAGTAGCATTGTCTGAATGGAAAGAAAAGCAATGAATTGAGATGATTTTGCTCGGAGCTGTAACCACCAGAACAGCTGCTGGTGGTTACTATGTTGATAGTAACCATGAAAAGGTAACGCACAACTCGTACAGTGCATCAGGCTTTATTCACTGCTGTCAGAGAAATAACTCAGTGTCAGTTAATTGCATATATTCAATTTAGAATATAACAGTGTATTCACATTTTCATGATATTCTTTACAAGTCTAAATAGAATCTTTAATCTAGAGATCCAGGGGTTTAAAATGTCAATATCAAATGTTCTGTTATGATCCGTTTCTTGCCGACCCAAAGTGCAGAACACAAACACAGCAGGAAGATGGTAGTAAAAAAGGTTTATTGTTCAATAGCTGGAGCTGGGGTGGTGGTGGCTGGCAGTGGGGATCCAAAAGTCCTGGCAGGGTGAGGCCGGAGCAGATTAAGTTGAACAAACGAATGGTGCTCAGCTGGTTCTGTGGCAAAAGGGAGCACGGGGTAAACAAGCATCACAAAACAAGAGCGATGACGTCACAGAGCCAAGATAAGTTACCACACTGGTGAACGGACGATCTGGCGACGACAGGGGAGATGAGTTGAGGTCTTATAGACTGAGAGGTGGAGTTGACGAGGAGATGAATGTCAGCTGCACAGGTATCCAACAGGAGGCCCCTCCCAGCTCCAGGTAGAGCCACACAGGGAAGGAGAAACAGGGGGGGGAGGGAAAACACAGAGCACAAAAAGGAGGTGGAAAACCTGGTCCTAACATGCTCAATATAAGCAAACAAATAACTTAAAGCTAGGGTTGGTAATCCTGGAAAAGCTAGTGACAGCAGGCTACACTTAAGTTTCAGAAAAACTTTTTTCATATCTTTTCTTTTCATCAGACTATTTATAGATGGCTATCGGGACGTGAAGAGGAATTCAACAGATATGATACAAAGTGTTTCAGGAACAAGATACTAACCCTACCTTTAACTTGATTCAATATTATTTTTTAAAAAAGTATGGATGAAAACTTGAAACTTGAAAGACCTTACTGAGGTCCTGCTGAACAAACAACTTTTTAAAAACAAATTTATGATAAAAGACCCGCAATCCTCAGGGCTGGTGAATGTCTGATGTCAGTTCAAAGTCAGCAGAGAGACTGATCTCACAGTGTGTGTGTTCAACAAAGCTCACAGATACTTATACCAATCATTTATTAAAAGAAAATGGACCTTAGATGTATATTTGCCAACGGGCAAAATGAGTTCAGACAAAGCCTGTTGCTGCCAGTGAAAAACAGAAGATCAAATATTTAGTGCACTCAGCTGTATCATCAAGAGGACGGGTTTAAATTTTACATTTACTGACAATCTTGAGTTTTCATTTGCATAGCCTGCATGTCTGAACTGTGGGAGGACACAACAGCTGCTGGAGGAAGACGTATTTTCTTTGACCCTCTCCGTCTCACCTACTGATGCACAATGGAAACATATGACGAAACCACAACTCGGGCTTACAACTGCTTATCAGAAGTGCACTTGCACGTGTTGCCCACGTCCATGCATCTACTGTGTCTGAGCACCAGCCGAGCTGAGATGAAAGTAGCTGCCCTGCATCGTATGCAATTTGCAATCTGTCTCAAATTGCCTTATTTTGCCATTTTCCAAAAGTATAAGATCAGCACATATAAGAACTTCACAGATAATGTAAACACTGGAGTAGAAGGGGAAGTGAGAGTGCGGTCATATCCAGGGTGCTATCGTAATGCAGCAGCATCGAAAACAAAAAATGGAAAATTATTTGTCTGTGTCCCTCCCTTTCTTGAAAATAAAACCAAATGTGGAGGCAATCTAACCTTTTCTTGTCAATAGAAACATAAAGCATCCATCCTATAAAGTCTAGATTTAATTGAGAAAATAATGAAAAGACAATAACCTGGCTCACACAATACCATAAATGAGGATGAGAGGTTTTTATTTGAGATACAGATTTATTGTAGGGGTTCAGGGGGGAAAAATGCATAACTGCAAAACAAACATCTTCAGCGCATATTTCATGAAACTCGAACTGTATGAGTCAGTTACAAATGCACCACAGTCCAAATGAATGAAACACTTGCATTTATCAGCCACCATAACCCCTCTTCATTTCTATAAATGTCCCTTTTATTATAGTTAACTGTCCCCGTTGACACCAGTTCCTAATACATGAGCTGTCTCTGCACATTATTGTCCCTGTGAGGGACCTTTTTTGGTTCTGCGTTTTCAGATTCATAACTTGTCATTTGTGGCCCTCTGCTCAGCAATGCGTGTAATATACTGTGCTGTTTATGGCTGCATAGTAAAACAGAAAATGAAAGAATAGTCTGTTGGATTACTGCTGGCCCAGAACACAAAACAGACACTGTTCTACCCTCGCTCACTCTGAGAACACAATATTGTCATTTTTATGACTTTTCTCTCCGTCTCTCTCCGCCACGATAAACAGAAAGAAATATGACATTTCCAGAGGATCTGGGCTTCAATTTCCTCACAAGAGATTGTGGTGTGAAAGAATAAGACTATGACAATTTCCTGAAGGAGTGGGCTGCTAAACTGACTGTGAAATGGAAAATTCCGAGCAAATTTCTGTCCGGCGGATTCTGTGTGAGAAAAGCAGGAGTGGGCAGCACATCTAAAAGCCACCTAAGATCTTAACACCAACCCCCGGAGCCATGGGTCCTCAGCTCTGCCGCAATCTAGCTGTCAATCCACCGCCGGCTAAAGCCGAGAGTGTAGCTCCTCGCTCTTATTGTTCTCTTCCTTTTTCTTTCTCATTCTTAAGTGCTTTAATGGCTTTCTATATATATATATAAATAATATGTGTTATCGCTTTATCTCTACCTTTTTGATATGTCCGGAGCCCCAAGAGAATTGTGGGAACATAATTAGATCGTGCACTAATGCTGCAGCGCTACCACTTCACAGGAGCAGAACTCTTTAGTGCACTGAGTGCTGAAGAAGAAGAAGAAGGAAAAAAAAACAATCGACCACCAGGCAGAAGGAGAATCACCCACAGGGGCGCTGCTCTGCACTGCATGGGGTCATGTGAACCCAGTGGTCGGAAACGGCCGAGGATATCAGTGAGGAAATTACTTCTGGGCATGAAGAAAGGTGGAGAAACCAGACGGAGAGAGTGAGAGAATGCAGGGGGGAGAGGGAGGGATCAATAAAGTAATCTTTAGTCATAGGCAGAGCATGGGCCCTTGTGCTCAGGATTACTCAGTATGGGGCCATTACCCGGAGAGGCCAGCAAAGCAATTATGAGTCTAGGGAGGAATTGACAACAAGATCCCCATGGGGAGAAACGATAGCAGCTAAAAAGATGGGGAAGGGAGCGCTGGCGTGCGTGAGTGTGAGCCAGTGTGCGAGCATGATGGCGAGAGTCGGGGAAGAAATAGCATTAACTCGCCCCCCCGCCCCTTCAACCAAGGTAGAAAGTTCCACCTGGTGTTCACACTGAGAACAGAAAGAACTTCATCTGCCTCTCAGAGCGCTCTCTCTTCCTCTGTCCCTCGCTCCATATATCTGTGTTTCTGTGAGTGAGATTGAGCGGCCGCAGCGCTGCAGGGAGGGTTTCACAAATACATTCACACCCACTGGCTCAAGTCATGAAAACAAAACATTTTACAAGAGAAATGTCACGATTCCTATAACCTCACTTGACATTTGTTGAAAGTTTTGCATACAGACACACTTCGGCAAACTATTTGAATAATGCTGACGGCGTGTCTCCAAGCCAAGTCCATCTGAATGTCAATCCATCCATCCATCAATCCATCCTTCCATCCATCACCACTTATCCTTTGCTAATATTAGGTGACACCACCCGAAAGTAAAAACGTTTTTTCTGACTACCCAAGGGGAACAATTGTCCTTTTTTCTTTCCTTTCTTTTGTTCTTTGTTTAGGGATGATACCAACCAGAGCTTTTTAGATCCTCTGCAAACAAGCGTCTAATTCTGCTGCATCTGAGATCAAAGATCCGTTGATTATGGGATGTTAGGGTGCAACCCTGGGACCTCACATGCACCTGAAGCACAATACAGTTTCTCATTAGTGTAAACTCTTCTCTGTTCCTCCGTCTGTGTTGCTGTCTCGCCTTTTTGAGGTTGCTCTCACAGCCTTCCCCTCTCTTATCTCTTTTCTACTTTTTTGCTTTTGTGTTCCCACCACAATTCTTTGACTATCCCTCATTGTTGTTACTAAAATATATTTTTCCCTTCCTCTCCTTCGGTGTCATGCTCCTTTTTTACAGCATGTTCTATTAACTTTACATCCTTACACTGTCCGTACGGCTTGCTCTTTCAGCCATTTTGCTCTGAAAGTCCATCCCTCTCTTTTGAGACTGCATTGTCTACCTGTACATTCTTGTTTTTTCTCTCCATCACACTCTTCATGTCCTCCCTGTCACACGCTCTTTATTATTCCTTACTCGCTTGCAATCTCGTTTACACTTTTTTATTTTTTTCCTTCTTTCCCCCTTCTGTTGTCACTTTCTCTTGATCTGCAATGATTCTCTGTGCCTCCTTGTTTCCTCTCTTCTTCTATCAGATCAATGGAGCAGCTATTGTGTGATCCTGCCCTCCTACTACTTTACTTAACTATGAAACAGCTAATCCACATGATTAAAAATAGGCTTTTTCGTGCATTAGTGATTCAGTGCGTGTGTGTGTGATAATTATAACCAAATTGGGGCATTTCTGGACATTTTAGGAATCTTTAGATCAGACATCTCCTGCTGCTTCATTTCAACCAAAACGATTGTAAAAATCCACTTTATGTCCAGCTGACATGCTGTTATATAACAACCATGTTAAAGGCAAAGTCTTGCAACCATATTACATTTGTGTGAAGCAACATAGTAGCATGCACTAAGACATAAATGCTTAAAAAGGGGGATGTGTGAAATCTGGGCTGTTAGTGGCATCACCTGAAGTAGTGCCAGCTGCAAAGTGAGCGTCACTGGCCTCCTGAATCTGTGCAGCAAAATCGAGTTGAAATGCTTTGTGGGTAAATCAGGTGCCAGGTTTTGACAAGAACAAATAGTGTGATAATGTGTGGAGACAATTTTAACCAGAGAACCATCCAGCCCATCCATGCCTCCAAACATTCCTGTGATCAACTCGTATCTTGCTCCGTTCTAGACTAGAGCAGCTTGTGTCCTCTACTTCCTCTCTCCCAGGCTCCTAAAGACCCTCACACAACATATATAGCTGTGTATATGTGTACATGTACTGTAAGTGTGTCCAATGGCTGCGAGTCAAACCTGTTTGATGTGATCTTCGGAAATTCCCATGGAGAAATAGCAGCAATGCACAGAATGTGTGTCATTTGGAGGTCACGTTATAAAGTCACCATGGGAGATGGATCGCCGGGGCACCGCAGACACACACACAACCAGCCGATCTATACTCACTCACATGGGAGAGCTGTAACATGTTGGGAACACCGCGGCTTGTGCGGAATAACAATGGTAAACTTACATATCTCAGGAGGCGTACATGATGCATGCAGCTCACACACACACTGAGCAGGGGTGATCCTTCTCCACCGTGTGTTTGTGTAATATATTCTGCTGCTGTTAGGCGGTGTGAGTATATACATTTGGGTTAGTGCGTTCTCCTTCTGTGGCCTGCTCCCTACAGGGAAGACTGGGAAATATGTATGCCAACGTTTTAAGAAGCATTAAATGCATGTCCCACACTGCAGAGTTGCTCTTGCTAAATTGAAGATGATTTTTTAATATATTTAAAATTCAAAGTGTCCCTTGAATTGTATAAATTTCCTATATACCTGCTTATCTGTTATACAACATGGGATGTGGCTGTGAATGTTAAAGTGATCAGTAAGGGCCCTAAGTTCTTTTGAGTTCTTCACACAACTCCAACTTCTCAAATGATTTGATGGAAAATGATTAAAGTGTCACATCCCATTAAAGCTTTTTTTAATCACAGTCTTTCATGTGGTTAAATAAATTTGGTAAAAATCTCAGAGGACGAATTATTTTCAGAGCTTTTTTCGTAGCAGGCCTCAGACTCATTTTATTCCCCTCTAGCCTTTTTTTCCATCTCAGCTTCTGAAAGCTATGGTGGCCGAGACGTCTCACACAGGCCTATTAATGGAAAACACAAACGCAAAAGTGACAACACAACAGCAAAAGCCACAACTCAGCTACAAAAGCCACACAACGGAAACACAACCATGATGGAAGCGATCTTTTTTTTTTTTTAAAACCCTGTGGTGGTGAATCTGACGCTGACGGACACGTGGTTAAACTGTTAGAAACACAGCAGGATATTTGTGTAATTTAATTATTTGACATAAATAAACCTTCATATCTTGATCTTGATTAAATATGTCCCTTATGCTAATGTCACTGCATAGCTAGCTTCTTAATAGCTTGACATAAGATGGTTCAGTGCATCAATATGAATTTATATATATGTTTCATCGAGTCTCTTGATGTTGTGTTGTTGCCTTTGCACGAGTTTCCATTAATGCGCTGACACGTCTCAGCCACATGGATAGCTCTTAAAAAGTCAAACACACTGAGTCGCCAGTCGCTGGTGTAAACACGAACACAGGAGCACATCCGTCGACTCCACGCCACCTGTTTCATCAGGTAGGTTTCCATTAAAACTCGGCCTATTTTGACCCAGGGATGTATTCCAGATGAGACAATTGATAATACCTCAACGACATCCGTGTCCCAGCAGGCAGACACTGAGCAGCATACTGTAATTACCCACTCAGCCTGACTTGGTAGGGGGTATATGGGTCAGATCGTAGCCCCAGGCACACTATTATGCATGTGTACAGCGGTTTTTCGGTAGTGGGGGGTCAGGACCCGACGTGGCATCAAATTATTCTAAAAATATTGGTATCATGAGCTGCTGGCTGTATTAAGTGGGTGAAGCCGCAATCAGCTCCTTGTATTAGGAGCAAAAAGCTGAATCTGGGCAACAGACCAGTTAAATCCTCAATAAGTGATGAATAAAAACATGAGAAGTACTTTATCTTGCCGGTGAGGAATCTGCTTTATCAGGTAGCTGGGTGTGTGTGAAGATGAAGCAGCTTCCACAAGTGAAGGCATTTTACTTCATTAGGAAACAGTCAGTTGCTGCCAACACTGAGCCTGTGGCAGCCAATGAGCTGCTGTGCTCATTTAAAAAAAAAAAAGTCATGGTGTTCAGTTATCAGCCCTCAGTGTACCACTAGCACGAGCATGAGACATTTTCAATTCATTTTAAATCTTGTAAAGAATGTTAAAGTCTCTACATGGAACTTTTCATTTCCGGTGATTTTGGCGCCTATGTGGACAAAGCTGTAGTTTCCACTGTCACTTGTAGTAAAGACCAAGGTCCAGACAGCCCGTGCATTTGTTTTGGAAGGAGTGAAAAAAGAGACACACGTAGCGACACACACACACACCAAGAGAACTCTCTCTTTAGATGTTTTACACATTAGAAATACAAAACAAGGCACACATGAAATAACATTGCAGAAACAAGACAAACCAACAAATATGCACTACCAGTGATTATGTATTCAGTGAATATTATATATTCACACAATCCAATATGAGTATATAATTACATGTAATATAAATATTTTTAAATCACGAGGGAAGAGGTGGATATTATTCCTGTATGGGACATTTTTCAGGTACAAAAAGAGGGTTTGGCTTTTTAATACCTTACATTTATGGATATTCAGCATAAAACGCATCTAAATTCTGAACATAAGACACGTAACGCTTGTCACTGAAGCCTTCAGCCAATCCAAGGTGCTGGAGGAGGAGGGGAACCTCTGCAGCGCATCATGGGCTGGCCCCTTCTTACATTCCGCAGCTCTTGACTCCCTACAATCCCGGTCGCAACCTGAGATGGGCCAGCCTGTCCCTGTTGGCTGTCCCTAGGTCAAGACTGGCTACTCAGGGTGACCGGGCTTTCTCTGTCAGGGCTCCGAGGCTCTGGAACTCCCTGCCTGATGAGATAACGCTCGCCCACTCACTTCCTGTCTTTAAAACATTGCTCAAAACATATACGAAAGCATTTTGAACGTGCGATTTGTAAGTCTGGGGGTGCTTTGTTTTTAAAATACCTTTTAATCCTTACTTTTACTTGCAACTATATTTTTCTAGTTTCTTAAATAGGACAGCTTTTGACTGCTGCCAACGACAGTAGTCGTTTAAAGGTTAGGGTTAACCTAACCCTCTGACTTTGCTGGTAATCCGACCCGACCACAGCCATTGAGAATGATTAGTTCAGAGAAAAAGCCAAATTTCTCCCTGATTGTCTCCTTTGCTCTAAAGAGGCAGCAACATTAAAATAAGACAGTTTCATAAAAAAACTCTTTTTAGGGGCGTTAAATGAATGCTCAAAATGTTTTTCTATATAATCCCATTATTATTAAATTAATTAATTCATGTTAAAATAAACACGTATAAAGATATTTTACTATAATAACCTCAAAATATACAAACCATAATTTCAAAACCCATCATGTAATATGGGTTGTATTACCTCCTGGAGGTGGGTGATGTTTCATTTTGCTTGTCTGTCCGTGATAAATAGGATTAAAAGACAAAACTACTGGATTACCACATGTAAACTTGGTGGAAGGATGTGGTTTGGGTCAGTGCCTAAGCTTCATCTTCTCTTTCTTGAGGTAATCGATGCTCTTTAAGAGCTGCTTTGGTTCATTGTCATGTTGCAGAAACCAGCCTCATGTTCAGTTTGACTCTCTGGACAGACTGCGGGACATTTTGCATCCAGAGCTTCCAGATATTTACTTCCATCCGTTCTTCTCCTCTGTGTCTTTGGCTGCCAAAAGTGTTTCCAGTCTCGGCTGACAATGTATTCTTTTCATGAAGCGATGCTCCTTTTGTGTGTTAGGAGATTGTGACAAGAGAATTCATTTTAACTTCATCTGGCTGCTTGTTTCTTCTTCTTAAACGTCTCTGGCTTATCCAGATGTTGCTTTGCACACTTTGTTGTGGTTACTGCCAAAGATTTTTACAATTCTACCTCCACTGTTTCTTATTCAACCACAACCCACAGTTTTTGAGATTTGATATGATCCAAAATCCAGTGTCTGTGAGCATTTCGATTTTGTTTCCTGTTTTGTTGTGTTGGCTTTTATAGACTTCTGCCTGTAAACATGGTAACAAACAGCTACAACAGAACATTCAATGCTTACCGATGCAGCTGCCCAGGCAAAGTGAATCTCAGCTGCTTCCAGCTGTGAGAACCCAAGCATCTCTTTGCAACCTGCTGCTTCTCCTGTGTCTGGATCTTCCCTGATCACTGCAGCCTGTCCACACAACTGACTGATCTTTGACAACAGCCGGGCTGCTCCACTCTGAAGTGGACACTTCGAATGTGTCCAAAACCTCACTAATCACTGTGTAGTCCACTGCATAGTGAGTTCACCTTTTTGTAGAGCTAACCGATTGTTTAGTGAAATGTTTTATACCCTATATAGTAGACTCATTGTTTCCCACAATTCAACGTGAAAAGTAGCTTACAATTGATGGTCACTAACCAAGCAATATGTACCATCATGCATTGCACTAACAGCAGCGAGGAGAGAGGGCAGCAGCCCGACCTGTCATGCAAATGTAAATATGAGCAGAGCATCACAGTGCAAACTGCGACAAACAAGTTTATTTCTACATTTAAACATGCTCATTTGGGGTGTTTTTACCTACAAGTAGAAATACTAAGTGTAAAATAAAGATTTATAATTTATTATGGGATTTTTAACCGGCTTACGTTTCTGTCTACAACATTAACATGTGACAATGATGTAATTACCAGCGCTGAAAAAACTGCACTGAGCAGTGTCAGAAAGCAGTTTTTTCTTTTGCTGATGAGCTCACTATACAGTCCTCTGTATAGAAGTCCCTATAAAGGGAAGTAGGGGTTAGTGAGTCAGTGGATGATTTCGCTCACAGCCCTCGTCCAACTCCTGTTGAGTTTTAGTATTGCAATGAATTTCATAGTTTTCTCCCCGTAGTCAATTCCCTAATCCAAATGTCATGTAGGCCAAATGCACGTCTGCCTCGTCTAAAATAAAGATCTCAGCCTTTTGACACAAACCGATTTGTTTACATCAATACACAGCATCCTAGAAACACACAGATTAACAACTCTCAGCAGAGTGCATGCCTCCACCAAGGTCCAAATTAATGTGGATCTCCATCAAATTGCACACACTCATAAATATCAGTCCCTAAACTTATCTTCTTTTTTTAAAATCAAGATCCATTAATTATTCTCTGGGAAATCAACAGAAATGGTTAAAGACGCCCTATCTCATGATATTAAAGAAAATCGGGATCCACACCAAACTTTAATGGATTCTTCCATGGGTTTTGCACCAATCATAACTTCCTTGGCAGAGTTACAAGTGCCAAACTAAATGTGTTTTTCTTTTTTACATAACTGCATTATCCAACAAAAGATTCTTCAAATTTGACTTCCCTTTTATTCCTGCAAAGAGGGGAGGAAAGGTGAGGTAACAGCTCTGTCTACTCCAAAGGGTAGACATGTTAACCTTGACTAATATCCTGTAATTTGGAAATGTCAGTTGCTACTTTTAGCTATAAAACTCATCCTTTCCCCTTTTCAGATGGAATTCTCTGAATGCCACATGTAAATTATTAAAGCTCTACAGTTGTTGTAAATATACACTACATCCTCATTTAACAACATTTAAACACATGTAAAACAGTCTTGGACGGATTTCAACAACATACTTCAGAATATCTAAAAAAAAATAAATGCAAATGGACCAATTATATATTACCAGAATATTTTTTATTAAAATTACATCATGGTGAAATTATACAAATACAAAATGTACATCCGACACAATTATTTTAATGAATATAAATTTCTCCCTCAATCAAAAGAAAAACACAAAGCCCAAAAAACTGAAATACCCAGTGAATGATGGTTTTGCGGCATGAAAGAGGTTGGTTCTTTCCTGTTTGCCCTGTTTCTGAGCAGAGCATCAGAAACGCTACAAAGCTACAAGGGAATCAAAAGTCCCTGTTTCAACAGTTGATACTGTTTTCAAGAAGTTTCTTAAAACAGAACGTGGTGCAATTCACAAACCCAATGAGAGAAGTTTGTGGGGGAAAAAAAACACCACACAAAACATCCAAAGAGCTTCAGTTTGACCAGGAGCAATCTGGAGCGTTTCAGTCTGCAACATCCACACAAGGGCTCTGTGGGCAACGGACAAGGAGACGTCTACTGAAAGAAAGACACAAGAGTGCAAAACCAATGTTTGCACAAGCTTTCATAGTTAAGAAACAGTCTTTCTGGGATGATGTTCCGTGCACAGGTGCAATCAAAGTAGAGAACTTTAGGAATGCAGTGCATTAGTTTGTTTATAGGTGGGAAACGAAGCCCATAAATAAAAGAACACCACTAACATAAATTAAAACATGGTGGAGGTTCGATCATGGTGCGGAGCTGCTTTTCCGCCTCTGGTATTGGAGGCATTGAATGTCTGGAAAAATCATGACCATTGAATTAAAGGGAGACTGTTGGATTGCAGAGTGAAGATGGAGCCAAAATACACTGTTGAAGTAGCTAATTTTCAAATCTGATAAATGCTAAATACTGAGCAAACCCAAACTGCTCTTTCTCCTTGAGTGTGAGGAGTTTGTGGTCTTTTTTCAGAGAAAGGAAAGATATCCTCAGATCTAATATCTAACACAGTGTGAAGCTGCAGTTTTAACCTGGTGAAACCTTTCACTTGTGTTCTGTACTAAATTGCTAAAAGAAATTGTTAAATTCATCACCAGAGAAGGAGCTGATCACTTCACGTGGGTATTTTCACTATACAATTACTTTTTCAGTGTTTTGAAGTTTCTGAAAATTCTTCTGTGAGGTTGTTACACCTGCTCTCTAAAATACACATTCCTGTTCTGACTCATCTGTAGAAGCGAGGATGTGACCGTGTCAAATATGCTTTTAACCTCTTTTAAAATCACCTCACATTCTGTACATTACTACAATGGATCTTATTTTAAATAAAGGGGTTTGTGCTTGAGCGAGATCATTTTTAAACAGCTTGAACTGTAAGGTTGGTCCCATTTATGAACTCCCAAGTACCTCTGAATAATGTGCCTGGGCCAGTATGCACAGTTTAAAACCAGTGTAAAGTGGATTCAAATGTAATAATGATGTAATTAGGTGCCAAGCAGGAAAATTTTTAAATGTTCAGACTTGCTGTCAGTTCGCAAATTATTTAAGGGATCTTCAGAGATCGCTTAAGGCAGTTCAGTCATGTGGAAAAGATTATTATGCAAATGTAGACTATGGACAGAATTAATGTTTGTGTCCAGGTTCTGACCTCGTTGCTGCCCACAAGGAAACCTCCAGCTCAACCCAGCACAGAGAGGAGCAGCCATACAAACACCCCCTGCAGGTAAATTAGATTCAGAGGCCACAGGTGGATGCTGGGGTGGAGGTGAGGATTTTGAAATGCTCACAGCAACGGTGGCAGCAGCAGCAGCGTAGCGAGCAGTGAGGGGCAGGCAGGCAACAGCAGAATAAGCAGAGTACACTGACAGCTTAAGTACTCCATGTTGGAGATGTGTTGCTGTGAAACAGCGGCCTCAAGTTGAGCTGCCTGAACTATAGCCTGCATGGCTTTGTGTGTGCTCTTCCTCTCTGTGTGTAACCCTGCCCCAGACGGTCATTCCAAAACAGAGGGTGAAGGATTTAGCAAATAAATGAATATATGTTAATGAAGATCATACAAGAACCGAGATGTGACTGAGGTTTGCACTCAATGACCCAATGGTCACATTAACCATCTCTACTTCAGACAAAAAATTAATACAAATAAATAAATTCTTTATACATAAATTTGCCACCAAAGGAAAAATTCATCAACTCAAAAGAGAAACGACTAGATATGTAGTTGATAAGAAATAAAGACCAATGAGTATAACTTCATCACTAAGGTATTGTGCTCTAATTTATATATATTTTTTGAGATGTTAGATACATGACTGCCTGGAAGGCAACACAAATAAATAAGCCATAGTGACTTTGTTGATGTAACTGACTTTCTTCAAACACCACCGTGATGTTGTTTAAGTGACCCTAACCCATTCTGGATGACTTCTTGTTGAGTTGTAAGAACTTTGATCCCTGTCTTGTTTGTACTGAGCTGAGCTAAATGCAAGTTTTACCTGAGAATCAGTTGACTCCTAAGTCTCTGTTATGCAAATGCAATTCCACTTTTATCACGGCTTCTCCACATTTTTTGACAAACTGTGTAGATACAGCTATTAATTTCATCCAAGAGGGCTCCTATGCTGTACAACTGATCGCTTGATAATTGTAAATGCATGTAAATGATTTGATCCCTTATTTTAAATACAAGACAAATACATGTATTTAGTACATTTAGTTTAGTGCTGAAAAGTGACCATAATTTCAAACTCTCAGAAACTGAGCATATATGCAATGCATGCACATATTCAACAGTGAATTATTCATGAGTCGTTCATGATAAGTTTTGAATTGTGACTGAAATGTGAGATTCTGCGCCTGCAACATCCAGGGGGAATTTATCGTGCATGCAAACACGTCTTATGGGAGCCGCAGCTTGTTGGCTCACTGGAGGGGACATTCTTTTGGCACGCAGCACCGGATTTATCAGCCCATGGGTGCATTCCTCTGCCTAGAATGTTGGAACTGCACCTCCTAGTGTTAAAAGACTCCAAACTTCCACATGTAGCTCTGTAGAAAACCTAAATACAACTTTTCACATTGAAAAATAAATCCTGGTCGACTGTGGAGTTTCTACATAACAAACTTCTTTCCTCTGGGCATTATTTTTTTCTTTCAAATATGGTTTTCTCACACAAAGCATAATGCATAAAGGTCATTTCAAACTGCACTAGAGAGAAAGAGCACGTTCCACTGAATCATATGATATATAACACTTGATTGACTGAATCAACAAGTTTAGAATTGAAAAAAAATAAAGTACAAATTCGTTGAAAGGTTTTATAACTTTATTTTCTGTGTATGTTATGTGACTCCATAAACCTATAGTGTTTCCCTTGAGGGCTGTTTTTGAGCTTGTTCCAGGCTGCAAGAAAAAAAAAAAGCAAGAATGTAGCACCTCCTGCTGCTCTGTGTAAACTTTGCTGCATCTCTGATGCTGCCTGCTCTCTGTCTCTCATACTACAATATAAAGCTTAATTTAGTCTCATAGGCACATAGAGAGATACACTTCATCCATGCAATACGATGCGGATTATGATATTGTAATAAGACAAATTGGTCTGGGTTCAGCAGAGAAAACCTCCTAGTCTTCTATACAGCAGTTCTCATATTGTATTACATGGTGAGGAAAGTACTGACGGAAACAAATCAAGGCCCGCCAGAGGGGAGATATCTCTGATGTACCTGCACACTTTGAAAAATATTTCCCGAGAATATTTACTGAAGCACTGACAGAGATGACGACATCTGCGTCTGCAGTGCATGAGTCTGCAGGAAGATCCACACAGGGGTAACGTCTGTGTGAAATCTCAAATCCGAACACCTTTCTCTTCTAATGAACACAGTATTCTACACAGCAAACCACATGACACCGCCAGTAGTCTGCTACCTGTGGTGTACACAGTTCACACCAAGTCTAGAGAAGGGGCATTTTGGGTTAAGCAATTATGAATAAGGTCAAAATTATCTTCTGCATCTGCAGCTATTTTGGGTTAATCTTCTTTCTAATGGTGCAGCATGTAACAAGTTAAAATCAATCATTAACACTATGTCAGTTTTTAAGTTCTAATAGGATTATAAACAAGCAAGGATGTAGCCCATGAGGTTTACAGCCATTCCCAGGTCATGAGACTGGGTTTTGGAGGCAAATCAGACTACTAAACGGGGGGATGCAATGGATGCGTTAGCAGCACATCTGTGTCTTGCTTTTCATTTTGGAACCCATGTTGTCCGGCTAGAGCACTTTGCTCTTCTTGAGAGTCGGGGTCTTGCCTATTTGCCACAATTTTAATATCTGTTGAATATGTCACAAACAAATATTTGCAAAACTTCCTGTTCCTGTTTAAAGTAAAGGCACTCCAGCGGGTCTGATTAGTGTTGTGACATCAGCGAACGATGCAATCCTTTTCAATGGCTCTTTGGTATGAACGAAGGGAAACGAGTCGTACCTGAGAGACGTTCTTTTAGTCAGCGTGCCCAAATTTCATCCAGTGCCTGCCCTACGCCAGTGACACAACTCCCCTTTACGTGAACAGTAAGAACATTCCCCTCTTCACAGTAACCACACTCAACTCACTATAGGAAATAACAAATTTGTCTTAATGTTTAATACCCACACATTTACTTGCCTTCGTGGGAATCAGCCCTCTTTATATCTATCTGCAGAGATCACAGCCCAGATCAACGGCTTCGTGCCTCCACCCAGGACAAATCACCACCCGCTGTGAAGCCCGGTTGCACACTGTGGTAAATATTCACATCTTAATCCATGCAGACTGTAAAGCCATTTCTTTCTCCCTCTGACCCCCTACCTGTTTCAATTAATCTTGCCCTGCGGCGTGAAACAAAAGGCCTGCATGGCAGTAGAGAAGAGTATTATTCATGATTGGACTCTCACAGATAAACACATTCTCAGAAATATGGACATAATGCTTTTTTCCCTTCAATGAAATGAGCAGTGATGTAAACCTACCGTGTATGTGTTTCACAAAAATATCTTGGTGACGTAAACATATCGTTTCATCACATTCTCTTTGTTTGATACTCATCAGATTCTTGCGTCGGCAGCTGATTGTGAACATCTGCCAAGCAGTATTATGCTTGTTGGCAGTAGAGGGCAGCTGTGGACTTCTGTGGTTTGGAGCTGTCTCTAGTCCTTCCACTAATTATGATTAGAGCAGCCATATTGAACGGTCTCATGTTTTTGGTTTCAGGTTTACACCATCAGTTGCCATGACACCGCACTGTTTAGTTTAGTTGAACTTACAGTCTATGGCACTTAGATGTAGCACTTGTAGTTTGGCTTTTTTTAAGCAAATTGTACTTACTTGATTCTTGCTGTTCTGGGTTTGTACCCTCATGGTTTAATGCACTTATTGTAAAGCTGCTTTGGATAAAAGTGTCAGCTAAATGTAATGTAATGTAAAAGCACTGTAACATGTCAAATCTACAAATCCTATGATAGTCTTTGAGTGATTTTCTTGTTGATGTTAATATGTTAACATTTTAGAGCTATACTGGTTCTAGCATTGGATAACATTAAGCGATCAGGTTAGTTATGTGATTCTAAATCAGTAGAAACTTTCTAATCCCACGACCAACAGTACACTCAGTGACTTTACGTTCATTAATTGATTTACATATGTCAGATCACTTTTTCTACAGGTCAAGTTTGAACTCGCTCACTTATATTCACATGGTGCTCACACAATATATATTTTTAATTAGCCAATTATATATAGCCATGTATCTTAATAAATCTAATCTCACTGTTTTGTATTTAAGCCATATTTTCAAAATAAAAGCCTGTTTTCTCCTCCGCAGAATTCAGGTGAGGGGTGGTGCAGCAGACAGAGGCAGGATGTAACCTCTTTTTGTTTACAGCACATTGACACCAGTGTACGCTCTTATCGCCACAAACTCTCTTGACATCTTCGTCAGTGTCTTCTTTGTGTGTGTCACCGTGTGTGCGTGAGAGGCGTCATTACTCCCCCCCCACTCGCTCAAGGTGAATCCGGAGGTGGATTTCCTTCTTTGTTCTCACATCAGCTACACCGAAGTTTCTGCAGACTTTATGCAAGAGAGACAGGTGGAGAAAGTCTGCAGAAACTCCAGAGGCTCTCCCTCAGACATTTGTGTTCACACACATACACCTCCTCATGTGAATCTTGCACCAAGGTGCACAGATTTTTTTGTCTTTGTCAGTCAGGAGGAAACATAAATCTTGTGATTAGTAAATAAAAAGTGAATACACAGTGAACCAGGGGTCAGTTATGACTGACGGGCTGTTCTGGCTGTAGATGACCCTGCGTTTACTGCAAGGACACCAATTACTTTGTGCTGCTGCACCAAAACAAACATGGACGCCAATCAGCAACTTGAACTGATAACATGCAGTGTCATTTGCATTGAAAAGGCCAAACAGACAGAAATAAGTAAAGTGAGGGAAATTTGGAAAACAAGGCTAACTCAATGTAAAGTTATGCCTCGGAAGACAAGTGACGTCCGTTCATCCATTGCCAGTATCAATTATACAGTAAATATCAAACATGTTTCATAAAGTCTTTATGAGAGCAACTGGCAGCCAATTGATATTAAGACTTAAGAATGGAATATTTGTCCACTGACCGTCAACACTGACCGACACAAACTGGAAGAGAAACGCCCCAACCTTGATGAGTCCTCACACTCAAATCATTTTCCCAATCTGTTCAACAGTCATAATGGGCCCTCGACTGATCAGGCAGCTGATTGGAGAAAAGCATCAATCTTCTGAACGAAATCAATATTTGAATAAATTGCTGAATTATTCCCTTAAGGTGGAATCTCACAACAAAAATGGGCCTTGGTCGCCTCTGTAGTAGATATGAGCAATTACAAATGAAATTAATTCATGCAATTGAATCAGTAAATACACTTTGTCTTATTACAAGTTAAGGTCTGACGATTCAATTCCCCCTCAGTTGTTGCTTTAAATAAAAGCATTGACTGGAATCTACATATTGTTAAGCACCACCGCACCGACAAATCTACATAATATTTACGAACATCTCTGTTGTACTCAAGCAATAATAATCCCCAGCATGAAGAATTAAAAATAAACATATTTTATTTTATTCTATGAGCGAAGCAGCATTTAATGGTTCTAACTTGTATATACAAAAGTCATGCTTTCCTGAAGGGCTCTTACATAATCCAATACATGGCCCTGATGAGATTAAGCCTTTTTTACAGACCCTGCAGGAGCCATCCCTCTAAATGTTGTTTGATGTATCTGCATCATAGAAAGTCACTCTACTGACAGAAATGACTTTTTCACTGTGATACTAACATAAAAGTCTGAACTGGATCATTATGCATCAGGATCTGAAGTTACAGCACATGTTTTATTCTACAGTATGATTTCTAGGATAAGGCCCTGTGCAGAATTAGTTTGACTTCATTATATTAGTGTGTGTGTGCAATGTGTGTGTGTGTGTGTGTTGACTGAGTTATGACTCTGGGAACAAGTGGTGTGATATGTTTTGGGTGACAGATCAGTACCAGAGCTGAAACAAACAAAAGAACAGCTGCAAAAATTGGATTCATATTTTTCAGAGCATGTTTTGTGCCAATATGCAAAGAATGTGTTCATATTCGTTCACATGACTAGGAAATAATGAAAAATGCTGCTGTACCACCATGCAATATTCTTGTCCCCACTTCCTTCCTTTCTCATTTTTCTGTTATTTATTTTCTCCATCCTTCTACCCTATGCCCCCCCCCCCCCCCCACCCCCTCTTTTTCTCTCTTAATCTTTCCAGCCTGTTTCTTCATCTGCAGACTGTAGCCCCAGGTCTACAGCTGAAGAGAAAGAGACCATAGTGCTGTGCTCTATTGGGTGCCAAATTCTGATTGATTGAAGAGCGAAGAGCTGGCGGCAGGTACGCCGCCGACAAATGTATAAGGCCTCGGAGATGGGAGTTAAACCTGGTGCTAACAGATAGCCAGATACCACGGCTGAATGGACAGAGCAGCTGCCAATTCGCTCACCGAACAGACAACTTCAAGATATGCAGGAAATTCCACCTCTCTCTTGTATACATGGTGTAAAACTGTCTCTTCAGTCATGTGGTGATAATGTCTGCAAAAATTGTTAAGTAAATATTCAGACCTTATTATTCCGTTTATTTTCTGCCAGCTTAAGAATCTCATGATGAGAAGCCAGAAAATAAAAGTAAGTATAAACTGATTTTTTTTTTTTATGTGCCAAACTTTTGCCTATTTACATGACAAGGAGACATGGTGCAACAATTACATTAATTTAAAGTCACTTTTCTGGTGATTTGACAAACATAACTCCAATATTCACTGACTGTTTTAGCCCTGTTGTGGTCTTCACCATCTTCTGACAGACAATAGCCCTTTAGCTGCTAAATGCTCAGCCATATTTATCAAGTGGCTGCTACTCTACCTGCTGTTTGGTGCTGAATATTCAGAGGCCTTATCAGAGCTTTTTCAATAAAAATCTGTGATGAGTGGAGTGACAGTGATCAAAGTACTAAAGCTGCCTGCTGAAAGAGCAAAAACAAAGAGCTGAAAGATGCTAGACAATGGGAGATAATTCTCTGTGGGAGCTTTACTATAAGCAAAATACATTTGACCAACTGTTCATGCAACATTATAAAATAGTGCACCTTGAATTGGAAATACTTCAAAAACATGCACATATGTTTACTCGAACAATTGAAATTTAATTGGTACACAGAAACTAGAATGTTTGTCATTTTTTATTTCACATATTTTAAACATTTTAAACAATTTAAACAATTAAAACAGTTTATAGAAAGCAGACAGACCAAACAGGAGAGGAGAACAGATGCTGACATTACAGCCTTTGCTGTGGTCCTGTATCTGAGGATCATGCGCTGAAAAAGCTTTTATATCTAATCATTAGCCCATCACTTAAAGATTAATGAGCTGTTGATCCTGATAGATCTTTCTCCCTGATATTAGGAAACAGACATTCTGAGGAGAAAATGATCTATATTGGACAAGGAAACTAAGCATCCAAATAATATAGAATATTTTGTTATATAGGGTGTTGGTCAAGGACTGTAGCATTGGGGAATGCAATGCCTGCCACACAAGCCTATTCTGTGCTGCACCACCCTGCAAACTACGGTAGTATGGAAATCATTTCTCTCAATAGTGACAACCTAAATAAAAAATGTAATAATGGATACATGGTCTGTTTGATTCCGCAGTATATAGACAGAAAATGTATAGAAATTGTTATCAGCTGTGCCTGAGGAAAAAAAAAACATCAGAAACCTGACAGGGTCCACAGGTTCACTCAGAATGAGTAACTACAATTTCCAGGAGCACTTCAACCTTGCCTGCTGCTCTCGTAGATGGAGCATGTCCAGGGTCATCCTGCCTATCGATCTACCATTGTTTTCCAATATTCCTCCATCTGCAGGGTGAACATCCTGCACCGTGACACATGTCAGATACAAACATCTCTCAGGGATTCACAGACAGGTTCATTTACTCTCACACTGACACACACCACATCCTCCACTTCTACTCCCGACGAATTATCACAGGCAACGTGCACAAGCTCTGAAATCAGAAGCATCCACACACTCTGGCTCTCAATCAAAATAAATGTAATCAACAAACAAATGTCAAAAAGTCTAATGATCAATCATAAAACATTTCATCAATAAAACATAGAAAGAAAATAAATTATTTTCAGTCCAGGTATCGTTTAATGAAATGGACGGCAGCAACTATTAAAAGAAAAAAGACGTTTACTCACTACCAAGAGAAGAAATTTGAATTCCAGAGACCCTTAATGGATTTCTTCTGCTGTTTCATATAAAGTGTATCTTCTCATTTTGTAGGCAGATGTCCAGTCACATTTGCTAGTTATTTGCAGCAGTTCAGGAAGTAAAACTCCTGGTTTCAAGAGAGCTATTGTTGACGAGAGCCGATGTAGGTATCGATGGGATGTGAACAAAAACATGCAATCTCCTCAGCAGCATTAATACGTTACATCCTTCCTCTACAAGCTGCTGCACCCATCACATGAATCCTCCAGAGGATTTGTTGCTGTTCTGAACCTCCTGCTGCTCGGTGCATTTGTGAAAGGAAACCTCTGGAGAAAGTCCAGACCCAATTCTCAGAGTTCCTCCAGAGGTCATGTCTGAAAACGGCTTTTGTCAAATCAGACAAATATGCTTTGATATGTTTGTGCTTAAATCCAAGGTAGATTCTGTGCCATAATGAAGGAAAAATACAAAACCAGAACCAAAACCAGACATGAATTGGAAACAGGGATTTGATAACCTGTAAATCATGCAATACACTGTATTATATATCAAATAATGAATGTTTTTATGTGAATATGCACAAATAACATTTCAGATTAACAATGTTGGACACTGACTTGACAATAATAATCTTATACAAGACTCCCATTTTACCACGTTATTTTAGGTAAAGAAGTCAGTTTTACACATGAAATACACAACATAAAATCTAACATAAGGTTACAGTTGCACATATCAAGATTGTTGTATAACACTCGGAAAAAAACCTGTAAAAAGAGAGACCAAGACATTAATCACCCGTTATAGTGCATTGTTTGTTTTTTAAGCATTTTCATTTCATTGAACAGGTTTTGTGGCCAGATAAGTTTTGTGCCTGGGGCATCAAACCATCCAGGTCCTTGGTTGCTGGTCATCACAACAATGCTTTCCTACATCCGCAACAACCTCAACGATATTCTTCAAGCCCAAAGTCAACCCAGCTCAAATAAAATCTGACTTTTTGGGGGTCCGACATCAGATTGGGCAGAAATGTTACTGAGACGGAGTCTATATCTGCCCAGTCCACGGCATATCCTCACAGACCAGCCTGATAGAGACATTCTTCATCCATCTTCATCCTTTCCTTCCACATCCATTCATCCATCCGCAAAATCCTATACAGCCTGAATTTCCATTCAAATGATACACAGTCGTGGTGTGGTCCATGCTCGTGGAAGTCATGTTAAAATTGTAGCTTGTGGGGACAAACCCACACAGTTATCACCTGCAACCATACACAATTTTCTTTTAGCATTTTACAGTAACATTGCAGTCTGTCTCACCACTTTCATTAGCCTTTAATTAGCAGCAGTAAAAAAAAAATTTGAGAGACAAAAGTTAGCATACAGAAGAGCAAAAATTGCGCTTGCATACATCAAGTGTCCAGACACCTGATTCCAAATGAATACTAATCTTCCTCTGTTTTTGCTGGATGTGTAAACATGAGACTGGCTGTGAATGCATTCACCATATTAATATTACAAGGGGTTAATATGCACAAAGCAGCTTCTGTGGTTCTCTTTAATTAACACACTCTACAATACACATGTGTTGTATGCATAATCCTAACACAAACAGAAATCTTGATGTAAGAGTTTCTATGTGAAAAGTGGACTCTAGTCATTTAGCACCTGATGTAGTCCAAACAGAAGCAAACATGCAGATAATTTCAGTAGATACATGTCTGTGTCCAGAATGAGAAGTTTGCACCTTTGGCCTCAAAGTTGCTTATTAAAAAGACTGAAAGATGCACAGAGCAGGACCTGTTAACATGCATTAAAAAGCCAAAGATGTTTGCACTGTTGTTTTGCAGTTCTTTTCTTTCAAAAGGCTTCTGCACACTATTTTACCATATGTATCATTATCACAAACATTTTGCCTGGAAGTTTGTGGCTATTGTATATGTTTTGCTATAAAGTTATGGTTAAAAATTAGGCATTTGGTAAAGACTTGATGTTGGCCTATTGATAAAAATCTCTTCACATCAACACTAAACATAACCAGTGCCAAGTTTACTTCTGTAAGTTTCCAGCTTTTTCTTCCCTCAATTCCCCTGCTTGTTTCCTCCTTTGGTTCTCCTGAGAGACATGATAAAATCTCTGCGGCTCACTGGAGGCACTAAGATCTATTCTCTACTTGTTCCTTCTGTCATCTAACTCTTGCAACAGTTTTTTTCTAACGCAGCAGATCAGATAAATTCATTTTTATCTTCAGTAAAGTTGATCTGATGAGCTTAAATCCCTCATATTGATCTTTAAATGGATGATGAAAAAGGCCAGTGCCTGTTGGTGAGATCGCCTGCCTTTGCTCTATTGGAAGTGCCCACTCTGATTTCCGTCCATGGTCGGGAAATGTAATCCACTTGTGGTGGTGATGCAGGGTTAGAATCTAACAGAGTTCTGCCAATTTTAAAGCAACTACAAAACATTACACACTTTTTCATGAATTTTCTGTAACTTTTATAATGATTGGAGGACAATTTGTTCAATTTAAAAAGAAAAGTGCTTTCATAATCATTTTTGTCTCTTATCAATCCCATGGCAGTTTTTCGATTGAAATGTGTCATTTAATATGCTCTTCCTCTTGATTCTTGTAAGAGTTCAGTGCATTTCCAGGAAAGACTCATTCGTCACGTTTCATCTGGATATACTTTAACACTTGTGTCTATTGTCAAGTTGTATTGAATTTGCAAACAAAGTCTGCTCTGGAAATAGCCACGGCTCTTATGTTCTTCCATCTACTTAGCTTATGCACCTTACCAGCTGCCTCCAATCCTAATAGAAGCATGGCAGATATAAGTATTACAAACTTTGTCAGAACTGTGTGACAAAGTTCACTGAAACACGTTTTAACCGTCAAGCTTTTCCATAGATGCATGCGTTCACTGTAGAGATGGTGCCATTCTGTAAACTAGGTTCTTGTACAGACTCACTGCCTGTGACACAGGCAGCCCATATGAGTACCCAAGAAACTGCTTGAGGGGCTTTGTGCCTCCATAAGATTTTTTGTGGAGTGGAAAGCAAAATATTTAATAGTTACTCCACTACTGCTGCCTTTGTTTTGCCCAGCGGCAGCGGCATTACCTGAGAGTTGTGCATCACAGTACAAATATAGTAAATTATTTAGCCTGACATGGACATGGGTTGATCAGTAGTTGCTATATTTATTGTTTATTAGAAAACTCTTTACAGAGGAGCCTTAGAATTGAGCTTCAGATCAGGTTTTTGATTACAATAGTAAGAGAACTATTCAGAACAAGTTTTTTATAAACCTCAGTGAATACACTTCAGTGAATCAATGAAGTCGAATTTTTATTTGTATTTTTTTAATTACATTTTTCCTGATGTTTGATCACAGCTGAGAAAGCTGCAACATGATTGAAGCAGTCAATACATGTTATTCTTTTTTCAGAGACTCTAAACAATTTTCCCGAAAAAATTTTCACATGTAAAAAACATGTAATGTCATCTCTACAATTGTTTCTGTTGCCCTGCATACTTTCCAGAACTTATAATCCTGCACTTCATGCAAGATTGATGACGTGTGGTTCTCTTGATATTCTATTCTATATTTATTTAAATTTCTTTTTGCCTGTGTAATATTTTGAGCATTGCTAGAAGAGAACCTGTGACCCAAGCATTTTATTGCCAGCGACGGCTAAATTCAATTGGTGTGCACATGACAATAAACTCTTGAATTTTGATTCTTGAATCTTGAATGTGTCAGTAGTATCAGAACATATCCTGCTAAAAGAGAAAAAAATACAGAAATTGGAATAATGGAAATAATGTAGTTGCATCCTGTTTTGTTGCATTAATACTGTACATTTTCTTACTTATATCGCTATTGCACATTCTTTTTCACTTAATATTTAAATGTAAAGCCTTTGGATCTGGGAAACAACATAAGGGTGATATACAAGTATGTTAATCGGATAGTCCTCATTTACAGCCGAAAGCCTTTATAGGCATAACAATTTCACCGTATTTGATGGCTTGCGTGAAATGTTGGACACTGTTGGATGTAAATCATTTCGGCACAAATAGTAATTTTTAAGGTTTATGCAGCACAATATAAGTGAGGCAATGCAAAGTGTCTTTGCTTTGCTCCTTTACAGGCTTGCTAATTATTTTAAGCATGCTAATAGCACATACTCTGTACAGCAGAAACCACAACAGGCAGCTGTGTTCATTAGCAAATAATATGTTGGGTGGTTATTCATTCAGAGTACTTGACCTGGCAGTACATAATGTGCGACGCTACATTACACTTAGATCCCTCTGGGGAGGAGATGATTATGTTTCAGTATTCAGTACAGGCTCTACCATGGACAAAGGTTCAAAGTGTAAATAGTACAAACCCTCAAGTTGATTTTGTCCATGCGGTTTGTAGCAATTACAGTGAGATGGCTCATGCCCTAACACATTCTTCCTGTCTCTGTTGCAGACTATGTACTGTATAGCATCCAGCCAGACTTGAATGTTGTAATTGACTGGTTCTCCACTGGCTAAATCACACGAGAGCTTTCACTCTCAGGTCTTACTTACATCCTGTTGAGCAAATCAATGGAAAAGAATAAAAAAGAATAAGCCGCTTTGTGTCCCGCCACTTATCCTGAAAAGGAAAACTTCGTCTTCTGCCTTTGGGGATTTAAGATTACACAAAGCTCAAAATACTAAAAGAAAAGAAAAAGGGGAACATACTGTGCACTAAAGCAGCAGCAAGATGAAACAAGCAACAGTTAAAGGCACCCATTTGGTCTACATTGCTGTTATTGCTTAAAGGCGTCTCTAACATCACGGCCCTCTTCTGCTATGTTCGGTGATTCAAATCGGTTCTTTGTCGTCCAATACTACACAGGGTTTAAAAGTAAGAAGAGTAGCTACATCCATGCATTATCCACATGACTATGCTCTTTCTGCACCTTGTTCAACAGTAATGTAGCATTGTACTATAGCAGAACGTTACATTACAGATGGTTGTGACTAACTTTTAGTTTATTAATTATTTAATTCTAAAAATCCATACCCTAAAATGGCATCCGAATGTCTATAATTTATGAGTAACTAGTGTCTCAGCAACCCCCCTCCCCGCTCAGTCCCCACTACAATGGACTATTCCATGAGCGCGTCCACGGATGTGATTCGGGGCATAAACACAAACTGACGAGCAGTGTTATGCCAGTTCACACTTAAAATGACCTAGTTCACGTTCATTTGTTCCGTTTTTATTGTGATTATTTAGATGACAAACTTACGATCATGTATTTAGCTATTAATCGATGGTGTCGGATCATGTCTGCGTGTCGCTCCGCTCACTTTAACTCTGAGTCCTGACTGGGAGCCTCACGTCTCGTGTTGTACTGAGCACAAAATATTGACGAGTAATTTTTCATGATGTTTAAATGCAACCTCATAAACTCTGGAATCAAACAAACACTAAGTTACTTCATGTACTGATCAGGTCCTGATAACTAGTGATGAGTGTTTATTATGTGAGGGTTGACAGCTAGGAGTTAGAGCACCCCCCTGGTAGGTGGGATTGGAGAGCTCCCCGCCTTTATAAGGACAGGTGCGGGTGTTGCGCCCTGAAAAGGGGAGATATCAATAAAGTTGCTCGGACACGGTGTTTCCTCTCTGGCAGCTTCATTGAGAATCTTCATAATTTTCAGAAGTAGTAATTTACAACAGTTCTTTCAGTATACAATATTTAAACAATGTTATGCCTTTTCTTTCCATTCACTTTTCTTATTATTTACAGTTACTGTAGAAATGAATCCACAAATACATTTGTACTGATTCACACCCATAAACATAGTGAAAATGAACCACACACATACACATTAACAACCTCATACTCGGTTTGTGTGTCTTACTAAACTAAACACGGTCACAATGCTCACAACATCTGTTGCACTTACGCTAACCTCGTGCCGCTCCATGCCGGCCACTGGAAGAACGGAGTTTAGCCAGCCGCATAACAGTATGGTTTAACTAGCTACATAACAGTATACAATTATGGATCCAACGATCAAAATAATAGTAACATGGTAACAAAACAACTTAGCAAACATGTTCCAATGTTCACAGAGCATAAACATTCATTTTATACCTGAAAAGGGGAGATATCAATAAAGTTGCTCGGACACGGTGTTTCCTCTCTGGCAGCTTCATGGCCTCTGCAGGTATGACTAATCAATCACCAAATGTCAGCTCTCAAACAGGCTATACCAGTCGAGTACAGATTAGCTCATCTAGGTGGAAATCCTTATCCTTTTAACAATCTATCACACACTCCCCTGCAAAATTAGATGTCGTCCCGACATCACAGCGTTTATGAAGTAAGGGTTCCCAACCTGGTATGTTTTAGTTATCTTCACCGTGTCTTGAGGGTGATAGCAATGTAGTGACTGTTTTTGGCCTAAGGATAAATATGAATGTACTGCCTATACATGACTCTACTATATCTAGTGATCCTTTCTTTTTAGTCAAACAGTCCCTCTATGTACTGAACAGCCTAGATCTGTTTTATACTTAGTATCACTGCATGAATAAAGGTTGGTAAACTTGCAATGGGTTCGTCCACATGGTCACTGGTTGAACTTCTCTATATAGTATGGGCTGATACTGGTAGAGCGTTTCATTTGCACGTGCTGCACTATAGCATGCTGGAGTCCCAAGTTGGTCATAGGTGAAGAATTTAGGGGCTCGTCTTTCTCTCCTCCGTAAGTAATGTCCTTGTTCTCTGTCATCCTCGCCTGAATCTGAATACGGAGGATCCTGGATCTCGTCCTGTGCTTCTCCAACTGGTCGTGCATTTTCACTCTGATTATCATCTTCCAGTAGCACATTCTCTTGCTGTATCTCAGACTCATTTGTGTTTGTTGCAGACCTTTCTTCAACCACTGGCTCATCAGAGTTTAACACGGGTGTCTCTCGATCCCTGTCCTCTTGTGTGTCAGCATGTTCAGTGGCCCTGTCCACACTGGGCACTTGAGGCTGTACTACTGGCTTGTAATAGTACCCACATTCGTCTTCATCAAATTCCTCTTCTTGATTTGCATTTTCTGCAGCTGTTTCCGGCATCCTTTTCTTTTGCTTAGACGCTGCTTTTGGCTGCAATTCCAAGGGTAAGTGATCACACGGTAGCAACAGGTTGCGATGTAAGATTCTTGATCTTCCTCTTCCCTGCTCAGGCTTGACTTCATAGACTGGAATGTCTTCTCCAACCTGGCGTATCACAACATGGATATTCTCTTCCCAATGATTACGAAGCTTTCCAGTGCCTCCTCTAGGTGTCATATTTCTAACAAGGACACGATCACCAGCATGCAACACTTAGCTTCTGTTTGTTGTCTTCCTGCGGAGAATGCCATCTTCATCAATATGAAGTCTTTCCCATCCACGCAGTAGACACTTGCTTTGCATACTGAAGCTGTTCAGTCCACGTCCTGTTGGTTTTTGGTCCCTCAACTTGCACTGCATTACTGGACCAATGTTCTTGTCATCTTGCTGTGCTTGTCGAATCTCAGCCCCTGAGAATGGTTTGTGCGTCTCTTCACTCACTGCTGTACATTGGAGAGAGGTAAGTACTGGACAGACCCATGGTGAGCTGGAGTCTTGAGTCTCAACAGCTTGAGTTGTCGCTGCCACACAATCTGATGCCAACTCTTCGGTACACTATCCCATTATCATCTCGATATTTATGGGCATTCTTGACAGACTGTTAGCATCCACATTTTCTTTTCTTGGCCGATATCGGATGGTAAAATGGAAATCTGCAAGCTCCGCTACCCATCTGCATCTGGTTGCGTTGAGCTTGGCGCTTGACAGGACATAAGTGAGCGGATTATGATCGCTAAACACAGTGAGAGTAGGTGCATAATACAGGTAATCTCCGAATTTTTCTGTGACTGCCCATTTTAAAGCGAGAAATTCCAGTTTTCCTGAGTGGAGATGGTAATTCCGTTCAGAGGCAGTCAGTGTCCGGGAACCGTAGGCTATCACACGGCAGTTCTATATCATCCTGTCGTTGATATAGAACTGCCCCGAGCCCTTGGTTTGAGGCATCGGTATGGAGGATGAATGGCAGTGAAAAGTCTGGGAACCCGAGAACTGGTGGTTCGACCAGACAGTCTAATAGCCGTTCCAATATGTGTTGATGCTCTTCAGTCCACACAATTGGTTTGTTTGATGGCACTCCTTTACTCTTCACTGTAACTCGTCTTGTGTTTATCCTGTTTTGTGGCACATTGTTGTCTTCTGTTGTCCCTTGCAGCAGGTTGTACAGTGGCCCCGCGATACGGGAGAAGTCCTGTATGTATTGCCTGTAATAACTTAACAAGCCCATGATAGCTCTTAGTTCTCCTACGTTGCTAGGTCTCTTCTCTTTCAAGGCTCTCACAGCTATGGTGTCGGCTGGATCGATTTTGCTGCCTTCAGCTGACACAACTCTTCCCAGATAGTGGACCTCATGTTTAAATAATGAACACTTGCTGGGTTTTAGTTTGATCCCGTATTTCCTCAACAGCTGAAGCACTTTTCTGACATGGTTTACATGATTCTCAAATGATTGACTATACACCAGTGTGTCATCAAGTAGGAGATGCAGATGTTGTCTCGCACGTCTTCCAAACACTCCTCCATACAGCGTTGAAAGGCTGTGGGTGCGTTCATTAGCCCAAATGGAATCCTTATCCATTCATACAGGCCCCATGGAGTCACAAATGCAGTTAAAGGCCGTCTGTCTTCATCCATAAAGCCCTGATGGTAGGCCTTTCCTTGGTCTAGCAACGAAAACCACGAGTGGCCACCAAGACTGTCAAGGATGTCCTGTACTCGAGGAATCGGTTGTCTATCAGGGTGAGTCTTTTTGTTTAGCTGTCAGTAATCTATGCAAAGGCGTAGGCTGCCATCTTTTTTTCTAACACAGACAACCGGTGAGGCATAAGGTGAGTTGGATTTCGTCACCCATCCTTGCGCAACAAGATTGTGCAGATAGTCTTTCATCTCTTTATATAGCGGCTTCGGCACCGACAGGTAAGTGCGCGCTACAGGATCCATATCCTTTAACGATATGCTTAACTTCAGCTTCTTGATACATCCGATGTCCTCATCTGATTTAGAAAAAGAGGAGCATTCTTCACGAAGCATGTTCTGTACTACTACTCTTTCAGGTTCATTTAGATGGCTCAGGTCAATTGGTGGATTCCATGGAGTGTCAGTAACTCACTCTCTGTATTCACTTGACTCACTGACACTGGAGGGCTATGACTAGGTTTCTCAAAAATGGTAGCTGGGTACACAGCCTGAACTTGTTGTAAGGTACCCACGACAGTTCTTCCTGACAACTCAATATCATGATCAGTGGGATTTTGCACATCCAGCACAATGTAAGGTGAAACACCACTGCTGAGCTTTACCAACGTCTCACAAAACTCAAGGCCTTCAGCCCACTGTGGGTTTATGTCTGGCTCAAAAAGAAGGGTAATGTCTTTCTTCAGTGGCCGTGCCTGCGCCTTACAGTCAATCTGAACAGAGGTACGATAACCTTCTCTTTTATCGTTTTCACAACATAACCACAGGACTGCTCGACAGTCACCAGATCAACGAAGCCGGTAACATCTTCTTTCTCAAGGCTAGGGAAAGCCACTCTTAATGTCTCATGCAACTGCTCTCTTCCCGTAGCATCCAGTTGTTCTGTAGCGCTGTTTTTTAATATTTGCTCAATGACATTAAAGCCTGTGAGAGACTTCCACCTCACTAGCATGGGGACAACAAGTTCCTTGGGGTCGGCTCCCTCTGCAGCTAATCCAAAAGTGACCTCAATGAAACCCTTACAAGGCATGCTCTGTCCGTTAGCAGCTGTGATTTTCAAATCGTCGGGTGCGTCAAGTAACTCAGACATCTCTTAATTTCTCACATGGCAAATGTCTCCTTTTCCACTTTTCATCAACAATACAGACTTGAGAGCCTGTATCCCATAATGCTTGAGTCCTACGGCCTTGTATGTAGCACTCAACCATACACTGTTTCCCTACCAGAGCAACCAGGCGAGAATGACAGGCCTTCTTGGTGCGGGTGGCATTTGCCCTTGGGTGGGAGAGCTGGTTTACTTGTGGGTGAGGGTGCTGGTTGCATCGTTTTCTATGTTTTGGCCAATGTTCAGCTTGACAGATTTTAGAACAGTAAGTGTCTTTCTTACAGGATGCACATGTTTTGAGTCTTTGGTCTTTCCTTTGGACACCACAGTGGGAGCAATGCTGTTGGGACATTCCACTGTTGCCGGTTACTCCCTGTCCCGTGGGGGTAACCCTCTTCCGTTTAACGGAACATCATTTTCTTGTCTGGTTCCTCTCACCCTGCAACCTGCGAGAAAGTGTTCGCTACTACCGCATCTGTAGCAATGAGTGCAATATTCGCTTCCACTTTGCTGACAGCCATTTTCTCAGGCGTGCACGATTCGGAGTAGGATACTGGTGCCGTGGTAAGAAGCTTTGTTGATATTGAGCTGTATCTCTCCTTCGTCCTGGTCCTGGGGGAGGCCAGTAGCTTTGTGGTGCATTCTGGAACTGGGGAGGGGGAATGCATTCCTGCGCCACAGGTGAGGCCAGATACTATGTCTGTGCGGAGTTAGGCTGTCAAATTGACTCTCTGATTTGTGCAACCTCAGCGCTTAGATTTTTCAATAATGCCATGTCAGAACGCATTTCTTTTAATTAATTTAGTACATCAGGCTGGGTTTTGCTGGTGTGTTCCGAATTTGGGTTTTTTCCTTTTTTATCTACAGGTATGTCATTAGACTGAGCTGAGTGCACAGTGGATGGCTGCTGTTGGGTAAGTAGTTTTTTTGTTTTGTCTCTGCTTCGTTTGCGCAAGCAATGTTGAGTTTCTCGAGGAGCAGCTCATCACTTGTTGCCGTTTGTTGCAGGTACGGCTGGAGGTCGCTTCTAATGCTATCATTTTGCAGGCCTGTCTGAACGGTATGGAGAAACATACTCTGTACGAGGACAGGATCATATCTTAGACCAGATTCTGTTTCCTGTGAAGCAAACAGGATTTTTTGTCTCAAATCTAAGGCACGGATCAGGAAGTTTTGTGGGGTTTCCTTACTACTTTGGACCTCTGAGGTGAGCTGTTTATACAGGTCTGTTGCGCCCTTTTCTTGGTAATGGGATCTGAGAATCCTCCTCAAGGTAGGTAAGGTAAGGTTGTTTTTTCCCTCCAGGTAGCTGCAAGCCTGGTGCGATTGCCCTAATCACTGCATCAACTATTTATATTACAGGAAATCCCTTGCTGATGCCTTGTTCGATTTGGTGTGCTAAACTGGAGAAGGTAAGTTTGTCCTTTTGCGCTGGCTCACCAACCTGACCTGATATTTGAATTCTCTGCTCCACTATAAGGAGAGACAGGGTTGTGGGGTCTGTTGAGCTGAGACATGTTCTTGTTTAGCACTATTACCTTCCCCCGGTTTGGCTCCACCGGTTTGATGTGGTCTCTCCTGTTGTGATAATGCTAATGCTAATTGTAGTCTCTGTATCTCTTTTTGCAACCGCTCTCCTTCTGAAGGTTGAACGACTTGCTCTTGCGCCATATCTGTCTGTTTTGCATCTGAGGCTACCTGTTCTAGTGCGCCATTTTGGGCAGCCTGTTGCAACTCGACAATTTTATCTCTCAAAATCAGTAGCTCTGCCATACCCCCATCCTCAAGTTCATCCAACTCTTCTCTCTCTAAGTGCCTTGTGACATGTAAGGAGAGAGGTGTTATGATCTGATTTAAGCGGACCCAAAAGTGCAGAGCACGAACACAGCAGGTAGATGGTAGTAAAAAGGTTTATTGTTTAAAGCTGGAGCTGGGGTGGTGGCGGCAGGCAGTGGGGATCCGAAGTCCAGGGAGGGTGAAGCCAGAGTGGATTGAGTGGAACAAACGGAAGGTGTGCAGCTGAATCTGAGGCAAAAGGGAGCACGGGGTTAACAGGTATCATTAGACAAGAAAGAAGTAGTCACAGGAGCCAGGATAAGTACCACACTGGTGAACGGACGATCTGGCGACGACAGGGGAGATGAGCTGAGGTCTTATAGACTGAGGTGGAGTTGATGATGAGATGAAGGTCAGCTGCGCCGGTGTCCCACAGGAGGCCCCTCCCAGCTCCAGTGTGGGAAGGGAAAACAGCAGGAAGGGAAAACAAGGAGCACAAAAGGAGGTGGCAACCCTGGTCCTAACAGTACCCCCCCCCCCAATGGACGCCTCCAGGTGACCCCCCCCGGTTTGTCAGGATGGGCCTGATGGAAGGCCCTGACCATCGGAGGGTCCAGAATGAATGACCGGGGCACCCAGCAGCGCTCTTCGGGACCATAACCCTCCCAGTCAACCAGATATTGCAGGCCTCTGCCACGCCGGCGGACGTCCAGAAGGCGGCGCACGGAGAAAGCTGGGTGGTCGTCAATAATCCGGGCGGGTGGAGGGGGTTTGGCTGGAGGGCACAGAGGGCTAGAGGAAACTGGTTTTAACTATGAAACATGAAAGGTGGGATGTATTCTCAAGGTATTGGGCAGCTTCAGCCTGACAGCAGAGGGACTGATTATTCTTTCAATGACAAATGGTCCTATGAAACGAGGGGCTAACTTCTTGGATATGGACTTCAACGGAAAGCCACACTGACTGACCTGGCTTATAGGCGGGAGCAGGAATCCTACGTCTGTCAGCGAGGCGTTTGTTGGCTTCCACAGAGCGAAGGAGCGCTGAGCGGGTGTCCCTCCAGACCTTCCTACAGCGACGAAGGTGATGCTGAACGGAGGGTACAGCCAACTCGCTCTCCTGGGAGGGAAACAGAGGTGGTTGATACCCCAGAGAAGCCTCAAAAGGGGACATACCAGTGGCCGCGTTGGTTAAGGAATTATGGGCATATTCGATCCAGGTCAGGTGAGAGCTCCAGGTTGAATGGTTGAGTGCTGAGATGCAACGCAGGGCAGACCCCAGGTCCTGATTAGCCCTCTCTGATTGTCCATTGGTCTGTGGGTGGAATCCAGAAGATAGGCTGACCTTGGCGCCAAGGTTTTGGCAAAAAGCCTTCCACACATGAGAGGTGAACTGGGGACCCCTGTCAGAAACGATGTCAACTGGTATGCCTTGTAGACGGAAAACATGGTCAGTTAAAAGGTTAGCAGTCTCCTGAGCAGATGGTAACTTGGGCAGGGCATGAAAATGGACAGCCTTGGAAAATCTATCCACAACGGTGAGAACAACTGTGTTACCTTGTGAGGGAGGCAGACCAGTGACGAAATCCAAGGCGATGTGTGACCAGGGACGGTTAGGAACTGGAAGTGGACGCAGAAGGCCAGCTGGAGGACGGTGGGACGCCTTGCTCCTCGCACACACAGAACAGGCAGCAACATATGAATGTGTATCTGCATCCATCGTGGGCCACCAGAAGTGTCTCTTCAGGAGAGAGAGAGTGCGGCTAATTCCAGGGTGGCAGGCAAACCTAGAGGTGTGAGCCCACTGTAGGACCTGAGCACGGACAGAATCTGGGACGAAAAGATGGTTAGGTGGGCCTGTACCTGGATCAGGATGATTCTGTTGTGCCCGTCTGATCTCTGCTTCAATCTCCCATGTGACTGCTGCCACAACACAGGAGGGAGGTAAGATGGTTTCTGAACTTGTATTGGACACCTCACTCATATGTTGTCGGGAGAGAGCATCCGGCTTGATGTTACGTTTACCTGGGCGGTAAGTTAATGTAAAGTTAAAGCGACAGAAAAACAAAGCCCACCGAGCCTGTCTGGAATTTAGCCTTTTAGCTGACTGAATGTATTCTAAATTTTTGTGATCCGTCCAAACTATGAATGGTTGCGCCACCCCCTCCAGCCAATGTCTCCACTCTTCTAAAGCTAACTTGACCGCTAACAACTCCCTGTTCCCAACATCGTAATTCCTTTCAGCAGGAGACGCGAATAATAGGCACATGGGTGAAGCTTGTGATCTGGACCAGAACGTTGAGATAGAACAGCTCCTACCCCAGTATCCGAGGCATCCACTTCTACTACAAACTGCAGAGAGGGATCTGGTTGAACTAGCACCGGAGCAGAGATGAAGAGACTCTTGAGCTTGCAAAATGCTGTCTCTGCCTCCGGTGTCCAGGAAAACTGCACAAAGGAAGAAGTTAGTTTACAGAGGGGAGCTGCCACTTGACTGAAACCTTTGATGAAGCGGCGATAAAAGTTTGCAAAACCAAGAAAACTCTGCAATTTCTTGCGATTAGTGGGTGTGGGCCATTCAGATACTGCTTTAATCTTTTCAGGGTCCGTCCTCACCTGCCCACCCTCGATGATGTACCCCAGGAAACTGACAGAGCTGGTGTGAAACTCGCACTTCTCTGCCTTGACAAAAAGCTTATTCTCCAGTAGTCTCTGGAGAACTAGCCGGACATGGGACACATGTTCACTGAGGTCTTTGGAGAAAATCAGGATGTCATCTAAATAAACAAAACGGTTAAGGAAGTCACGAAGGACATCATTCACCAGTCCCTGAAAAACTGCTGGAGCGTTGGTCAATCCAAAAGGCATAACGAGATATTCAAAATGCCCTAGGGGTGTGTTAAAAGCCGTCTTCCATTCATCCCCATCCCGAATCCGCACCAGATGGTAAGCATTGCGGAGGTCCAGTTTGGAGAAGACAGAGGCTCCCTGAAGAGGTTCAAAAGCAGAGCTGATTAGTGGAAGGGGGTATTTGTTCTTGATAGTGATGTTATTCAGGCCGCGGAAGTCAATACAAGGGCGGAGAGTCTTATCCTTCTTCATGACAAAGAAAAAACCAGCACCGAGAGGAGAAGAGGATGGGCGGATTATCCCAGCAGCTAAGGATTCTTTAATATAACTCTCCATGGCCTCTCGTTCCGGGCGCGAGAGATTATATAACCGGCTAGCGGGCATAGTTGAGCCCCTGAGCAGGTCAATAGCACAATCATAAGGTCTATGGGGGGGTAGAGAAAGTGCTCGGTCTTTGCTAAAAACCTCACCTAAATCATGGTACTCCAGAGGAAGGGCTGATAAGTCTGGTGGTTTAGGCTGAGGGCAACCTGAGGAGTTGGCTCCATCTGCTGGGGACAAAGCTGACTGCAGGCACGTTGAGTGACAAAAACTGCTCCAACCTACAATTCTCCCGGCTGCCCAATCTATGTGGGGGTTGTGTTTTCGCAACCATGGGTGACCAAGAACAAGGGGTGCATTTGGAGATGAAATTATCTTGAGGCAAATGGTCTCACGGTGGTTACCAGAGAGGACGAGGGTAAGGGGAGTAGTTTGGTGGGTTATCCTAGCTAAAAACCTACCATCCAGAGCATTAGCATTCAAGGGAGTCTTTAAGGGCTCGAGGACTAAAGCCGACTGTATGGCAACATTGTAGTCAAGGAAATTATCTTCGGCCCCCGAGTCGAAAAGAGCTAGGAGGGGCAGAGACAACTGATTGGAGCAGATAGTGGCTGAGACTCGTAACTGGGATTTATGTGGGGGGAAGTGGTTGGCTTGGCTCATCAGTACCCCCACCCTTACGGACAAGCCCGGTCTTTTGGCAGAATAGGACACGTTGCAAGGGAATGACCCACTTGACCACAATATAGGCACTCACCGGCCCGGAAGCGACGTAGACGCTCCGCAGGAGTTAGTCGGGCCCTGCCAAGTTGCATGGGTTCGTCCTCAGGAGAAGCAGTGGCCAAGCTGGGCAGAATAGTGTGGGTTCTTTGTGGACCAACTGTGGTGAGAGTTGTGGGCATGATGGGAGTGCTGGTGACTGGTTGTGAACGAGAAGATCTCTCCAGGCGGCGTTCACGTAGGCGATTGTCCAATCTGATAGTTAGAGAGATGAGGGAGTTGAGACTCTCAGGTTCATCCCTGGAGGCAAGTTCATCCTTAAGCTGTTCATTTAACCCCCTGTAAAAGACCCCTCGAGTGCACGCTCATCCCATTGAGCATCAGCTGCCACGGTCCAGAATGCCACTGCGTAGTCTGCTGCGCTCCTTAACCCCTGACGGAGACTCAACAGACGTCTTGATGCAGAGCCATGGCAATCAGGATGATCAAAAACTCCTCTTAAATTGGAAACAAAATCCTCATAGGTCACAGTAGTAAGAGACAAAGGTGTATATATTGCTTCTGCCCACGCCAAAGCTCTCCCTCTCAACAATCCCAAAATGTAATGAACTTTAGATTGGTCAGCTGGGAACAATGAGGAACGTTGTTGAAAAACCATACCACACTGGAGCAGGAAACCCCGACATGTCTTCAGATCTCCATGAAAGGGCTCGGGGTTGGTGGCCAGGGAATCCTGACTAGCCGTGGGAGCAGGTGGTAATGGGGGTGGGGGAGCAGGATTAGGTGGTGCAGCAGCTGCAGATGAGGCACACAGAGAGGTCAGTAACGAGACTTGTCGAGTTAATTCAGAAACTTGATTTACCGTCCGTGAGGGCCTGGAGAAGCTGTTCATGCTGTCCAAGAAGAACTCCTTGGCTGGTTAAAGCTTGGAGTAGTTGGCCGGAGGTAGGTGTTGTGTCTGCTGGGTCCATGTTGGCCAGATCGTTCTGTTATGATCTGATTTAAGCGGACCCAAAAGTGCAGAGCACGAACACAGCAGGTAGATGGTAGTAAAAAGGTTTATTGTTTAAAGCTGGAGCTGGGGTGGTGGCGGCAGGCAGTGGGGATCCGAAGTCCAGGGAGGGTGAAGCCAGAGTGGATTGAGTGGAACAAACGGAAGGTGCGCAGCTGAATCTGAGGCAAAAGGGAGCACAGGGTTAACAGGTATCATTAGACAAGAAAGAAGTAGTCACAGGAGCCAGGATAAGTACCACACTGGTGAACGGACGATCTGGCGATGACAGGGGAGATGAGCTGAGGTCTTATAGACTGAGGTGGAGTTGATGACGAGATGAAGGTCAGCTGCGCCGGTGTCCCACAGGAGGCCCCTCCCAGCTCCAGTGTGGGAAGGGAAAACAGCAGGAAGGGAAAACAAGGAGCACAAAAGGAGGTGGCAACCCTGGTCCTAACAAGAGGAGCGACTTTTGCCTGATACCTCTTCAAATTCTGAACCAGCAATAGTCAGAAAATCACAAACTTCAATCAACGCATCTCTTGTCAATGTGTACAGGGCACTACCAACTTCTATTTTCAAGTCCTCTCGCTCCGAAGAATCCATTTCAGCCTCTGATCCGTGGACAATATCAGTGTGATGCAGAACTTTCTCTTTGCAGAATAGACAACGCAGTTCTCCTGGCACCAGTGGTTGACCTCAGATTGCATGCAAGTCTCTCTACGCTATCGTCCACCTTGGCTGTAGATGTGAAGGGTTGAATGATGATCGGGGACGTCTATCTGGACAGCTGGCCCTCGTCACATTCATCCCAGCGGTGCCTCCAAAATGTTGCGCCCTGAAAAGGGGAGATATCAATAAAGTTGCTCGGACACGGTGTTTCCTCTCTGGCAGCTTCATTGAGAATCTTTATAATTTTCAGAAGTAGTAATTTACAACAGTTCTTTCACTCTACAATATTTAAACAATGTTATGCCTTTTCTTTCCATTCACTTTTCTTATTATTAACAGTTACTGTAGAAATTAATCCACAAATACATTTGTACTTATTCACACCCATAAACATAGTGAAAATGAACCACACACATACACATTAACAACCTCATACTCGGTTTGTGTGTCTTACTAAACTAAACACGGTCACAATGCTCACATCTGTTGCACTTATGCTAACCTCGTGCCGCTCCATGCCGGCCACTGGAAGAACGGAGTTTAGCTAGCCGCATAACAGTATGGTTTAACTAGCTACATAACAGTATACAATTATGGATCCAACGATCAAAATAATAGTAACATGGTAACAAAACAACTTAGCAAACATGTTCCAATGTTCACAGAGCATAAACATTAATTTTATACCTGAAAAGGGGAGATATCAATAAAGTTATCTATCCGGCCTCTGCAGGTATGACTAATCAATCACCAAATGTCACCTCTCAAACAGGCTATACCAGTCGAGTACAGATTAGCTCATCTAGGTGGAAATCCTTATCCTTTTAACAATCTATCACACGGGCAACTACTGCGTCTTTGTCTGATGCCTGGTAGATGGTGACTGCTGTGTTTGTGCATGTAAGGGAGCCTGGGAGAAAGATGTTTTATTTACCCGCTTGAAATCTAATGAGGTGTCTTATATATTCAGTTGGGTGGCTGTGTCTCGACCCAGATTTCTGTGGCCCCATGGTTGAGTGAAGATTCAGGGTTCGCCTCTCCCCTGTTTGAGCCACAGTACAGACTCAGCCATCCATGGTCGCTGTAAAGTAGGGCCCCATATTGAGCAAGGTAATATTTAATAGCAACGTAAAGGGTGATCCCCTTCAATGTATTTGGTTGCAACTTGATAAATGACCTTGTCTCCCCCTCTTTGCAGATTAAGTGCCAGACTGCTGCTTTGCCTAATTCCAGTGTTGTCTGACCACTGGTTTCTGCGTTGATTTTATGCTGTCGGTCCGACATCTCATGCATCACATTCCTGATGGACTGTTCAACCTTTAATCATATTGGTTGTTGTTTTTAAATAATTTATTGTGACCCTGAACCAGCTGACTCTAACTCTTGTCCTTGTTTTAGGCAGCTGGACAACCTTGTGGGATTCACAGCACTTTGCATGTAGGCCGAAAGGGTGGTGGTCACTTGAACAGTGTGTTGTGGTTTTGTCCTTGCAGTGTGAGTTGCAGTGGTAGTGATCAGTGTGCTCACGTGGTGGTGTCTACTGGGGTTTGTGGTAGAATCTCCCCGTAGTAGGTAAGTATGATGCCTACATAATGGTCCAAGCTATTAAGGTTAAAGTGTGTTGTATCTCTGTGGTCACAGTATTTGTTGTTTTAGCTTTTATAAACATTCAGAAATAAAAAGCTATTTGTTTTATTTATAATTGTCCATTTTTCCCCTTTCTTAGGTCCCCCATTCTAGTCCTCCCATTAATACATAAAGATTTAATTGTGAACTGAATGCACATCTCTGCTCGTCTTGAACCCCTAAAATTTGATTGTGTCCATGCACAAGCATGACCCATAGGCTGTGAAAATTCTAAAACAGTCATTCTAAACACTGTGCCAGGTCACAATTAGTTCAAGTGAGAGCAGAGTGGAGGAGGACACAGAAACTCCAGCTCGGCACAAACCAACTGCAGCTTCTGCTCTGATCACTGTGCAGCTGTGACCAGAGAAACTTGTATTTTCACTGTTTCCACTGTTCTTCAACAAAGTCACTTAAAGGCTGCTTCACATGAACAAGCTCTGATCTCACTGTTTGTGAGTGGGGGTGGGGCCCCGGGGTCTCTGTGTGTGTGAGCGCGCGCACACACACATTTTCACCCGCTCCTGGTATTTCACATAATGGCCTATACATGATTTTAAAAAACGTGAGCGTGTTTTTAAGAGAAAGAGATGAAAATAAAAACATTCAAGGGAGAGAAAGAGAAAACTGGGTCAAAGTAAAATGGTAATTATTTTTTTAAGTATATTTTTATATTATTTCTATAACTCCACAATTAACCTCCTATTGTCTTGTGTGTTGTCTTCTCACTTAATTAAAACAAGATATAAGAAACAGGCCCATCACCAAGATCAATCAGATATCCTGCTGAAAACTGAGCTAATAGATGACAGATCTTCCATGCGAATGGACAATAAGGTACATTCTTATTGTACACAGATCATATTGCTTATGAAAATAAGATTTTACTGTGAGTGCATATGTTAAACTATTAGTATTTTTTTGTTGGGTTGGGAAGTAGTTACAAGTAAGACTGTCTTAGATAAATAAGGATTGAAAAAGGTGGAGAACAACGGATGCAGAGGGCCCCATGCCTATATTCACCTTGTGCCCCCAATCTGCTAAATCCGCCACTGTCTGAGATTCTGTGTGGATGGTCAAAACATAATGGACCATAGTGCAAGCATGTGGTAGCTTGCTACTGATGACCTGTCAGGTTTTCGCGACGACTACTGATGATGTAACGGCTTCTTGAAGTGCTGTCCCAATTTGTAGGGAAAGTTTTCAACCACCACTCCTTTGACTCTGTTTCAAGGAGCAAGATAACCCTGGAAAACAAGGGGTAGGGTTAAGGGTGGGGAGAACGGGTGAAATGGGATTGGGCCTAAACCTTATAACAACCAGATATGATGATGGGTGTGGTGAGAGGTAGAACAGTTATATATTCTATAATTTAAAATTGAATTTAACTGGAGGCTGGAATTGTACAGGCTATTCATCCTTTCAAGATTATGTAAGCCACTAAGTTAGTAGATATTTAAGTAATGTGGATATTCATGTAATTGATGAAGTTGATGTGTTTTTAATGATGGGGGATGATACAAATTAAGTTTTGATTTAAGGGGCTATCTGCTTTATTGCTGAAGAGCATTTGTTGAAGGTATGTTGATCTAATGTCAAGGCAACCAATGGATTATTTACAGGGAATATATTATTTTTTTAGTGTTTCCCTTTCCTCTTGTGAATTACATGTGTTTTTAGAGCAGGTCAGCTGTGTGACTGGTTTATGTGTTCACTCCTCTGGGTTCTGGTTAACAGCCGAGCTGGGTTAGGTTTTCAGACAATAGCTGTTTCCATATCAAACAAACATGTTCAGTTCAGAATGGAAATGTCTCACAGCTCTTCCCAAATTTTCAGCGTCTTAGGTATGCTTCATCACCAAACTCTGCATCACCTTTACCCATATTAAACACATTTGTTCTTACAACTCATCTAGATTTAGCTTTTGCCTATTTCTCTCGGTAATAGCAATTTGCTGCATCTACTTTTCTTTTCTTGACAGTTGCCATGATGCTTGTCAGCAATGGCAGCTACATGTGTCTTCACTGAGTCGCACCTGACAGGCAGCATGGACCAATCTGAAGGACATGTCAGTCTACCATTTGATCTTATTTTCTTTTATCACAGGTTAGTTTTTATTGTTTTACAGCGATTATTTGATTTTAATTAGATTTTTTGTGTGTTTTTGTGTTGCTTTTTTCTATTCATGAATTACCTTGTGTGACGGATTGTCTCGCTCGCTGATTATGGCGCAGAAGCTGCAGGGTTTCCAGACATATTTTAACAACAACACATGCGACAGTCACACTTTTACTCACAATATTGTACCAACGAGTAGTTTTCCTTCCTTGTATGTCTCCCTGTCAGCAGTAACAGCTCTGGAGTGTTTCTTTTGAAATGACATTAGGGACACATTAACATGTCATCTTTAAACTTGATGTATTTGCTTCACCTCGGCGAAAATGAGAGGCGTTCATTACATCTGTCTGTACTTTGATCATGTGTGTCATAGCCAGATATTGTAACCCATACACGATTTCACAGCACTGAATCCTGACCATCGCAAACAAACACATATGCATGCACGCATGCACACATACACACACGCTGCCACATGAAGGGCCTATTGACCATAGGTAACCATTTGGGCGATTTTTCATAGAATTTCTTCAGGAATTCAACTTCATACTGCCTTGAAAATGACTATTGTGAAAGTAGCAAGGTCATAAGTTAAGGTTTTGGAGCTTTTCAGCTGCTTTTGAGTTGTTCTGGGATGGCAAGTAGTGGCTATACCATATTGTGTATGTGGGTGAAAATTAAGTGACAACTGAAAAACACAAAAGGACAGTTAGCAGTGTGGCACATGTGGGTTTACCTCAAGTTGACATCAGTAGAAGGCTAAATGAGAGTTTCATTCCAGCCAAAATTATGTAAACCAGTGCAGTGTTTTGTAGGCTTTTCACAGGAATCTGCAGGCAGCACAAAAAACTGCCAGGAACTGCCGGGAATTGACGCAGGGTTCCAGTTTCTGGCAGTTTTACAAGCCTGAGGATGTTGGGAGGTGACCCCCCTGCTCCTAAGCCTAGGGGAGGCTTTCACATGTAAATGACAGTGCTGTGAGCTTTACAAATGCAAATCAGGATAGTTTCACTCAGTGGTGCAGAGGTAACACCTTTTTCTAAAAGGTACTAACTAAGGTATCAACTAAAATATCTGGCGTAAGTACACCAGGCTTAAAATAAATATAAAATCGGAAATTGTAGCTTATATAGATTTCCCTTATGAATTACATTGTATACCATGAGCAAAGGTCAATGCTATGAAAAAAATTAGAAACAGTGCAATTTATTTCAACATTTGCTTCAAGCTCATCCAAGATAATATGTTGGAATGGAGAGAGTGGCACCACTGTACAGTTTTCTAAGAGAAGTCTTTCTGCTGACACCAAAACACTGTGCTTCACATAAATCAGTTGTGTCATCGCGTGTCAGAGTTCCAACCATTTGTCCTCCCAAAATACTGGCAAACTCAGCACCATATCCACATGTCCATGGCATACTAAGCTGTTGACTCTGCTGAAATTGCCTCATAATTTGAACTTCAATTATCCTATTGTTGTTATTAAACTTTCTCAGTATTCCATTAAAACACTCAACACTTTTATCCAAGGTGACTTACAATAAGTGCATTCAACTATGAGGGTACAAACACAGAACAACAAGAATCATATAAGTATATTAACTTAACACCAGAAAGAATAAACTGGTCCTCAGTCACATACTCATCCCATATAAATGTAAAGTACAATTTAATAACTGTTATAACCGCTGCTTCAAAAGTGAAAAGGTCATTTGTGAAGTTTTACTCTGAAAACGTCACACTCAGCTTCATGCCACGTCACTCGTTAATGTCAACGCGGTAGAGGGCTGGTCCAATCACAGCCTCGTGAAGGAAGCGTCTGTCTCCTGCAGACAAGAAACTAGCGGCTCGTGTTTTTACGTGGTCCGACGAGTGACTCTGTTTTCGGTGTAAAAAACTTGCTGAAGTCGACACGACACTGTTTCCCAGGAGGAGAGCGTTGGAAAGCAAAGCCGCGGGCCCAGTGTGGACGAGTCGAGACGGAGAAGACGTGCGCACAATCCCAAAATTACGGTAAGAGCTACAGAGAGAAGCCATTGCTAACTGATAAGCTAACTCTTAGCTCTGAATAGCGTGTTAACAACTGTGGGATTAGCGAGAAAGTTGCTAAAAGAAGAAGAGAGCATCGAGTGCATGTTTAAATGTGTACGAACTGCTTCAACTCAAGAGTTTGTTCTCGTTAAGTTTTTTCGTAAACGTGACTTTTTGTCCTGTTTTATTTTATAGAAAAGTGCCCGTCTCTTCACACCTCTGAGACAAATGGCCGGCTCCTTGTCGCCACAGACAGTAATTGGACAGTACTGTGTGTACGTTTAATGACATTAGTGCTACTAAAAGTAAAATCTACAGCTTTCACTACTGTTGATACACTGCGCAGCCATCTTGAATTTCGAAGTTGGAGTTGGTGACGTTCCTCTGACTTTCTGAGTTGAAATTCTGACTTAAGAGGGTGTTCCAAGCTCCAAGGTGTAATGGAACGTAGCGTTATTGTTCTTCTTCTTTGTTCGATTTATTGGCAAGTGGCAACCAACCTCAAGGTGAATTACAGCCATCTACTGGATCTACTTCTTCTTCTTCTTCTTTCCCCCTGAGTCGGTAAGAACTCCATTGTCACAATTCAGAAGTGGCCTCTTCTTCCTCTTTGTTCGGTTTATTGGCGGGTGGCAACCAATGTCAAGGTGCATCACCGTAAATTATCCTACTTCTTCTCATTCTTCTTAGTTCCGTGTATTGGCTGGTGGCACCCTTTGTCAAGGTGCATTACTCCCATCCACTATGTGTTCTTTCTTCTTCTTCTTGCAAGCCAAAATCCCAAGGCACACCTGTATTCTTATTCATGCGAAACCCTTGTTATCATTCATTGTCGGGTTGGCTCGAGGTGTTGCTCTCCTTCACACTGGCTGACAATCAAGGTCTTCGATGTGTCACACACTAATAATTCCTACCATCTGTCAACTGCGGCAACTTAGGGTTCCGAAGGCTTTTTTAAATGATTTTTTAGGGTAAAGAATTTACCTCTGTATTGAGAAATGAATGCATAAAAATAACTGATATAATAAATTTATAAGTTATTCAGTCTATTATCACCTGTATCAAGGCGACAACCAGGGACCAGTCCATCATAACATGGATCAACGCGCCAACCTGGGACCAGTCTATTATCACCTGGATCAATGTGTCAACCAGGGACCAGTCTATTATCACCAGAATCAAGCAGACAACCTGGGACCAGTCTATTATCACCTGGATCAATGTGTCAACCAGGGACCAGTCTATTATCACCAGAATCAAGCAGACAACCAGGGACCAGTCTATTATCACCAGAATCAAGCAGACAACCTGGGACCAGTCTATTATCACCTGGATCAAGGCGACAACCAGGGACCAGTCTATTATCACCAGAATCAAGCAGACAACCTGGGACCAGTCTATTATCACCTGGATCAAGGCGACAACCTGGGACCAGTCTATCATCCCCTGGATCAAGCCGACAACCAGGGACCAGTCTATTATCACCCGGATGAAGGCGACAACCAAGGACCGGTCTATTATCACCCGAATCAAGCCGACAACCAGGGACCAGTCTATTATCCCCCGGATCAAGGCGACAACCAGGGACCGGTCTATTATCCCCCGGATCAAGGCGACAACCAGGGACCAGTCTATCATCCCCTGGATCAAGGCGACAACCTGGGACCAGTCTATCATCCCCTGGATCAAGGCGACAACCAGGGACCGGTCTATTATCCCCCGGATCAAGGCGACAACCAGGGACCAGTCTATCATCCCCTGGATCAAGGCGACAACCTGGGACCAGACTATAATTACCAGGATCAAGCTGACAACCTGGGACCAGTCTATTATCACCTGGATCAAGCCGACAACCAGGGACAAAACACATTAGTGCCAACCCCAGCCAACCCTCAACTCACCAAGCCAGAACTCATTAAACTGATCGGTGAGAAGGAGACAAACGTATCTGTACTGCTGAAACGGAAGATTGAGCTTACGAATCAGCTACAGCATTTGGGTTGTCAAGTAATCCAGGCAAACCATGAGAGAGCCTTCGGTATTGGTGAGCTGTCCAATCATATCAAGCTGGAATGGAATACTGGCCTAGAAATTAAAAAAACTGGAGAAAGAGCTCATTGCTCAATCCGACAGGAGGAAGAAGGCTGAGGCATGCCTCAGCAGACAGGTGGAGGAGACCTCCAAAATTTCACTGACCCAGGCTAATCATGACCAAGAAAAATCTAAATGTCAGTGGGAGGAGGAACTGTCAAATCTCCTCTGTGAACAGGTCCAAGCAATCGGCTGCCTCAAGGAAGAGATGATGACGGCGCAGGAACACCAGAACAAGGAGAAACTTTATTGGCTTGAGAAGAGGTCCCACCTCCTGGAGTCTATAAAGAAGAGATTGTTTAGAATGTCAAAACTTTAAAAGGTTTGTGGAGGTAGTTCGCTAGAGCACCTCCAGGGTAACTAGGGAGAGTTGATTGGCACAGCTGAGGTTAGTTGGCCAATTAAGTCTCCCTTGACACATGTAGAGAGACACAGAGATGCAGGAGAAGACACACGCCAGAGCTGAGCTGTCACGACAGGCAGAAACTGCTAGACAACTTATGTTTTGTTGTGTTAATGTTTGCTGTTCTTCAATTAACGTGCTGAAACGTGAAATGTTCGTCTCTGGCTGTTGTTGGGAGACCCCGGAGCCAACGTCCTTTGCCACAGTGTTTCTCTTAGATTATTGTTTCAATTTATATTTTTGTAAAGGTTATATATAATACAATTAAAAATAATTGTATAATGTACATTTGTTTGTCTTATTAACAGATTGTAATGGCACAAAGCCTAGAAATGATCTTAGCTCAGCAATATTTGTTCTATTTTTCCCACTTTGCTACAATAGAGATTTTATGAGGTCAGTTGCTACACCATCTTCATCTTATCATGTTCAGCAACAAGAACTTGATTTTATCCACTGGGTAAGTCCAGGATGGAAAATCAGCAGGCCCTTGACAGCATCAAGGGACTCCTTAATTCGAGGTAGGGGTAAAGCATCCTTTCTAGTTTTGGGGTACAGGAGCCGATAATCAACACAAAGCCTGATAGTAGAATCTTTCTTCTTCACTACCACAATTGGAGAGGCAAATTGACTACAACTTTCACAAATGACTTTGCTCTCTAGGAGTTGCTCAACATATAGTATGGCTTGACAGCATCACATTCAGAGGGTGGGATATGCTTGTACCGCTGGCGGACAGTTGTCTTATCTAGGAGGGGAATTTCATGAGCAATCAGGTTTTGTACACCCCAAATCCCAGTCATGGGAAGAAAATATAGATTGATAGTTATGCAAGAGGGACCTTACCCTCTCCTGTTCCTGAGCTGTGAGGGTGGAAGATCAAGGGCTTTATTGGCAGCTGGCTCTCCTTTACATTTGAAATAACCATGGTAGCTACCGTTTCCCTTGATTTCTCCTTTCCCATAGTCCCAATGATGCAGTCTGGCTGGTTGATTATGTCAGCTTGGAAGAAGTTGCCAATTTGAGTGTGGGGGCTAGAGTTACCTCTGTGGTCCCTACATTGGTGACAGGGCTGAATGCAGTGCCATTTATCACCTTGAACAGAGCTTGAGAGGCAAGGAGATCATTTGGCACACTTGCATCCAACGGTTCAAATAGGGCCGACCCAGTATGAGCTGGAGACTGTTTTCTGCAGGTGATGGACACCAATTTCATAGTGCCTCCTGGGATTTGGATCCTTCTCTGGTAACTAGTTAACCACGCTTGGGGTTTTGTTTGCTTAACACCTTAAAATCCAGTTCCAAGTAGCCAATGTAGGGGATTTCTAGCCCATTGGCTGCCCCTAACCATTGTTGTGCAACAATGCATTAAACGCGATACCATAAAATGGTGTGCCTTTCGGCATTCAATAAATTTGGTTATCAAAATAAAATATTGAATATTAAAAATATTAATATTAAATAATTTTAATTGATTACAATTTCAATAGGGCCTCCCACTGTTCGGTGCTCGGGCCCTAATTAAAGTTATCTCGGGGCACCACCCTTCAAAGGAAGGGAAAAGAAGGACACTTCGGCATGGGCTGGGATTCAAGCTGCCGGCCTTCTGGTTGGAGGTCGACTACTCTACCCCTCACCCACAGCCGCCCCAATGGCTGACAGTGGTCTCCTTTGAAAGGCTCTGGGCTTGACTGAAGTTCCTGCGTAAGCTCGTTATTCCTTTAAGCTCTGCCAGTGCTGACCCTGCAGTATTATTACATACTGTAAACCAGCGATGGCTGGTAAAGTGGCCAGTGGCCGCCCCCTCGATCATCCTGAGACAAAAAAAACTATTTAAAATTGTTAAACATAATTTAATTATATAATAATAGATGACTCATACAATGCGCCTGGTTGCCTGTAAGCGCCTGTGACCATTCAATATACGTTGCAATTTACAAATAGTTTTCGGTTAATTTCTGTCTAAATACATATACTTCCTGGTTGGCCAAAAGGGATGTAAATGGGGGTCCTGATACTTTTGGCAACCATGGGTCCGGAGACTGCTTTTTAATTGGTTGTTGCAGATTAGGACGCAGCTCTCTGCATAGGGGTACTGTGGACAACGACAGGAGTGCAAGATTCTTTCTTTATTAACCTCTTACCGAGTGTGTGATAACAAGACTTTTACAAAATGTCCACAGGAATTCTCAGATCCCCCCCCTCCCACTCAAAGACAATTGGGTAATAAAAGACAAACGCACACAGTTTTTCTCCGTGAAAGACTTCCTGGCAACATAAATCAGCCTCTTTACCCTTGATGATAACAGATATGACGACTAAGGTGTCGATAGATTGGATGCGCACATGCGATCCAGTCCATGCTCTGTTGAGATGACAAATTTAGCCTCTATCAATCGATCAAAGGACGTTTACTTTCAGCAGCGCCAGCCTTGGTGCTGCTGACCAGACCATGTCCTGTAGCAAACCACAGGTGAAAACGTCTCCCCATGATGAAGAACTCGTAGCACTGCATGAAAAGAAGTATTTGTGTCAGATACTGTCGCTGCAAATTTCGGTGGAATTTCAGGTTAACGGTTGTTCACAGGAATCTGCAGGCAGCACAGAAAACTGCCAGTAACTGCCGGGAATTGACGCGGGGTTCCAGTTTCTGGCAGTTTTACAAGCCTGAGAATGTTGGGAGGTGACCCCCCTGCTCCTAGGCCTAGGGGAGGCTTTCACATGTAAATGACAATGCTGTGAGCTTTACAAATGCAAATCAGGATAGTTTCACTCAGTGGTGCAGAGAGTACACCAGGCTTAAAATAAATATAAAATCGGAAATTGTAGCTTATATAGATTTCCCTTATGAATTACATTGTATACCATGAGCAAAGGTCAATGCTATAAAAATGATAATATGTTGGAATGGAGAGAGTGGCACCACTGTACAGTTTTCTAAGAGAAGTTTTTCTGCTGACACCAAAACACTGTGCTTCACATAAATCAGTTGTGTCATCGCGTGTCAGAGTTCCAACCATTTGTCCTCCCAAAATACTGGCAAACTCAGCACCATATCCACATGTCCATGGCATACTAAGCTGTTGACTGCTGAAATTGCCTCATAATTTGAACTTCAATTATCCTATTGTTGTTATTAAACTATTTCAGTATTCCATTAAAACACTCAACACTTATCCAAAGTGACTTACAATAAGTGCATTCAACTATGAGGGTACAAACACAGAACAGCAAGAATCATGTAAGTACATTAACTTAACACCAGAAAGAATAAACTGGTCCTCAGTCACATACTCATCCCATATAAATGTAAAGTACAATTTAAAAACTGTTATAACCGCTGCTTCAAAAGTGAAAAGGTCATTTGTGAAGTTTTACTCTGAAAACGTCACACTCAGCTTCATGCCACGTCACTCGTTAACGTCAACGCGGTAGAGGGCTGGTCCAATCACAGCCTCGTGAAGGAAGCGTCTGTCTCCTGCAGACAAGAAACTAGCGGCTCGTGTTTTTTGCGTGGTCCGACGAGTGACTCTGTTTTCGGTGTAAAAAACTTGCTGAAGTCGACACGACACTGTTTCCCTGGAGGAGAGGATGAGTGCGTTCTCCAGGTTTACTTTATCTGATCTATTTCATCGTTGTGTTTTCACAGCCTGAGCCCCCCCCCCCCCCACACACACACACACACAACGAGGCAGTCACTGCACATTTGGCCGAGACTCTAGCTGCAAGTCCGGATTTGCAGTGTGGAAAATGACGCCATTGTCTGTAAGTAACTGTTTAGTAAATGTGTTTTTTTACTGTGGATCTTCCAACGGTGATGTAGCGAGGCTATTTCCGTTTATTAATAATATACTCATGTTACTCATGTGGTTTTCCAGCTGCCTGTACTATGACGTACTAAGAGCCAGTATGAAGGAACTTCCCGTACATCCAACCGGACCTTGCAGCGCTTGCAGCAGCATTGAGAAGTTCAGGAGTCGACAGAGAAGAAAGAGGGTAAGATTAGATTCATTAGATCATTTTTCAGTTACATGTATAGGTGTATGTTGTCATTGAACTGTGCTAATTGTACTGATTGTGTTTACAGCTGATTGAAGCGGGACAGATGACATGGATCCATCCTTCCACAGCCAGGAGCTCACCGACCTGTGTGCCACACTTCAAATAAGACTAGAAGCTACACTGAATCTCACAGCTACACATCATAGACGTCTACACACTGGAGCAGATTCGGACAGAGTCCCACAAAGAACTTATGACCCAGAGAGACATTTCAAGCTTCACCTGATTAGTTTTTCACTGGCTAGGCCAATTGTGTTTTTACATTATTTGTGCTGTATGTAAATAAAGCTTTGACTCAACATATACCTTGTTAATGTTTTTTTCCCTCTACAATATGTTCAATATATAACATCAAGCATCACATGAATGAATGTATAGTCTTCAGTAACTGCAGTGCTTTTGGTAAAGGCTTACTAATAATTAATAATATATATTAATTAATAATAAATATATAATATATATTAATATATAAATTATTAGTAATAACTATATATTCATTATTATTAATATTGTGTGGGAGGGGTTTACCCACGTGTGTATTATAATGACCAAGGGTGACCAATAGCAACAGATCTACCAGCCAATCACAAGTGACTTTTCGTTTCAAAGGTCTGTGCTTTCATCCAATGGTGAAGTGAGATAAGTTCTAACAAGCGATTTCGCTGCGATTCATATGCTAATTAGATAACACCTTCCCTCCGCGACTCCACGGCGGCACGCCCCCTTCCCCAGCCCCCACCACTGCGAAAGCGGGGGTATGTTTCTGCCCCTTTGTGTCAGTTTGTGTCACGGACGAACGCGGAATTCGCCTCCTGTAAACGGGCACTAACTGCCAGGAATTAGGCGAGTCTGCAGGCATTTGCAGTGACGAAAATTCGGCTTTTCGTCTAGTGTTATCCACACAGAGGTCTTGAAGGGTATTACCTTGTGTGATAATAAAAACAAATAGTGCAATAGTACTTTTTTTGTTACCCTGCTGACAAAAAAGCCAACAAACAAACAGCCAGGGGTGACTACATAACCTTCTTGGCGGAAGTAGCAAAAATGTCTTGATTAGTTTTTTACTACGAAATTTGATTCGGGCTGGCATATAGCTCACCTGGTAGAGCTGCCGCTACATCGAGGCTATGCCTCACCCGTAGTGGCCAGGGTTTGATATCGACCCGCATTGCTTCATGTCTTCCCCCACTCTCTGTCTGCCCCCTTCACAGCTTGCTCTCTGCCCTCTCCAAATAAAATAATAAAAAGCCCCAAAAAAATACAGTAAAAAGAAAAAGAAAATTTTATTCCCTGCTATTTTTAAATTGTTTCTTCAATTTCCAGTCAAAAACCCAAGTCCTTCCATTAATACAACATCCTTTGGCTTTTCAGAGACTCAACTTTAGAAATCGACAATTTCCATTGAGGAATACAAGCGACGTCATACCCACCCCACTTCATTGTGATGGCTGTCCCTGCAGCATTAAAAGAGACTCAACGATACTTTCATGTCATATAAGTGAGTCAAGTGAGTGTCTGTGTATGTGTATGTGTGTGCATGTGTGCGGGGTGGGTGCAGACACATTTAAGATGCAAGTTAAAATAAAATAATTGTGTTTGAAAATGTTTGATAGGTATATATGGGATCACTTTGCATTAGTTGACTTTCAAAGTCATCCACCCTGACAGTCGTCATCCACATGGACTATTCAGGCTACCAATGACTGCACCTGGACAAAAGGTTCACTTCCATACAATACACACATCAGCTACAACACTGGGAATGTCAGTAATCTAAAAAAAAGTTATTTCAAATATCTTCATTGTTATCCATAGTTACCATTGTATTGAATTGATTTATCATGAAATTGATTCACTACAATTTACATGCTTCACAACACGATTTTCCAAAAGTGTCATTACTTGAGGTGTTCTCTTTAGTTTGCAGGATAATAACATCAGCATCACTTTGTCTAGACTTTGCTTTTCTTATGGTGATGTCACCGTTTCTCCGATAAGCCTAATTAACAAGCATCTGCTGGATGTTGTGCTCACAGGCCTGATTTATATGGAATTTGTTCAATTCATTTTTAGACATGAGCATAATTATCACGTACAAAATATGTTTTCTCCATCATCCATGCCCATACAAAGTGTGGGTTTAAAGATGAGTGTATGTAGAGGTCTGATGGGTACATGTAGAGCATTTACAGCAGCAGGCAGATACCAAGTGGAACAAGCCGTGCACTGACAGTCCTCCATGAGCAAAACTCAGCCTAATTTACTCTCCATTTGCCAGGCACTGTTATTTCCTGAGCTCTGTTTTTCCTTTTCTTCCCTCTCTCTCTCAGACACACACACGGACACACAGTGCATTGCACACACCACTTGGACTCCATGTGTGGCTGAGAGCGACCTTCACACAGTTGCTGTTCGTTTTGATTAGCTCCTCCTCGCCACCAGTGTTCAGCCACAGAAACTCACCTCACCACCCAAGGCCAGTCAAGTGTAGTGAAGACAGACTGGAGAGGCTTTCTTTTCTCTGGCCTCTCTGTTCTCTCCACGCTGGTGTCAAACTGCTTGAATCGTAATGCTGTGTGGCCTGCATGTGAACTGTATTTCGTTTAATGTCTTTTTTTTTTTTTGCTGGATTATTTATCCATCACAAATTATTGGGAAATTTAAGATGTCAGATTATACAAACTACACATATCTGACTAAAATATTGAAAAGAGTTACAATTTTAGAAGGCAATTTAATCACCTAAGCTGCTTTCAGACATGAACTGGAGGGACTGTATGTGAGAACGCAAATGTCTGAGTGAAAGGCTCCGGTCTTTCTCCAGAGGTTTTCTGTCCAACCCCCTCCGGAGAATGTCCGGAGCCTCGCACTCAGGCATTTGCGTTCTCACATACACATACTGTACATTTCTCGTGTGTGTCAGATTAATTACGTGCGTGCAAAAATCTGGATTTTTGAATATGTGTCTCATAAACTCTCCAGCGAATGAAACAAACACAAAGTAAACTTCACACATGCACATAACAAACCCACGTTGTAAGCTGCACCAGTGCACCTGTGTGTGGGACACCGTTGCTCCCTGTGGTTGATGCTGGATGTTTTTACTGTGAGCTTTACGTCGTGGTTTTAATGATAATTTAAATTTTACACGGTAATACAACCATCTGGATTTTCACTGTTGTTAATCGTGACACCAGTGACCGTTTCATCCCTACAAAGAAGCAGAAAAATCAAATCAAAATGTTCATTCTTTCTCACTGTGATCTTTTCCACCTGCACCCATTACTTTCTTCTGTTGCGTTACCTCCCAACACTCTCACCTACTCTCCTCTCCATCAGTTTGAATAACACTGTCGTGGTTGACTCCCAGACGGGGGCTTTGATAGGTGGAGAGGAATCAGCAGCCTTTTTTTCGGTTGGGAGCTAGTTAACCTGCAGCGCCCCAGCATCTCATCTCGTTTTTTTTACTTCAAGCCAACCTTTTGTTCCTGTCTTCACATGCGGCTTTCTCTCGGCTCACTCGGTTGTCTCTCAAAGACCACCGCAAATGAGAAAATACCAGTTGTCAGCAAATATCAATTTACTCTCCCCCGTTCTGCGAGTGTCTCAGAGGAAATTTACACTGGAATAATTGACTGTGGTTTATGGGTGCCTGAGCAAAGAGGCAGAGCAGAGCAGTGGAGAATATATTGGCTGCAAATATGACAGTGAGACCCAGACAGAAAGAGAAAAGGATTTTCATTTGGATCTGACGTCTAACTAGCACAGTAACCCGAGGGTGGATGTGACTCATTTCAGATGTTATTTGCTCCTGGTGCTCTCCTCTCTTCTATTATCGTCTCTTCTCTTGTCTCCTTATTTAGATGCAGGTTATAAAGTGCAGCTGCTGCAATGTCTTCCATCCAATGTAATGTCACCACTTGATAGAAGGAACCAATTTATATTTACTCATCCTGCTGTCTTAAAGGAACCTGGGTTAGGAGGATACATATATTCCTAGTGCAGGCTGAAAATTCAGTGAAATAATAAAAAGTAAGAAATACTAGAATGTTTATTTGATTATTTTACTTTGTTTCTTGTTTATTTGAGCAGTTTGTCGATGTGTATGGCCCGGTGATCAGTGAAAAACAAAGGGACTGTTTAATCTGGACTGTGTTCCTGGTCTGTGTTTTATAAACTTTGTTTTTTATCCTGCAGGTTTCAATGAGCATTTTCCAAAAGGTTTTCCTAAAAATTTTAATTGTGGAAGCAAACAGATAACTTATAAGTACCCAGCGCTGCCCACTTTATACGCTTAGGTTCAATATATTTGAAATAGTGGTCGACAACTGCAATCCAATGTTACAGATGTATTCTATTCAGAGATCAGTTAAGCATTAGCAAGTAGTCACCAAAAAGTTTGATTCAAAATGCAAATGCCAGTTTAAGCTATTGTTTGATGTTTATTCTCTAAACTTTCAAGCATTAAAAAACCCTGCGAACGTACGTGATACAAGCACAGAGAGAAGTGTCCACTAGTGCAAAACCATCCAACCTTCCATTCCAGAAAGAGAGGTACGGTGGTAAATGACTGTGAACCTTGCCTGCTCATCAGTTCTTTTTTTAGCAAATCACAAAGTTTCTCCCCATGTCCTCCCTCCTCCCTTCTGTCCTCTCCGTATTTACCCGATAGATGCAGAAGCTGATTCAATTTGCATAGCCATACATCAGGAGAGCATTTTGAGACCCTGCTGTCATTCCCTCAAGACTACCTAATTGAATGTAGCCTTTTTTTGTCACTTTATTTATCCCAGAAAGATTGTCCAGCTGTAGCTAGGTTCTTTAGCTGTGCTCACACTGACCATGATCATATATTACAGTGTCTAACTTCAGTGGAATAAAGTAGGATGATCTTTTATTTTCCTCTACCGTTGCCACGGTGAATCATGAGTGACATGGCTGACATCCCAATCCTGGGTGGAGGCTGCATGTTTAAGATTGACATCTTCCTGCATTTTCATAAAATTGGTTGTATATGTGTGTGCGTGTGTGAAAAGGAGGTCGACACTTTTACCTGCACGGCCCAAGATCAGATTTTTTATTTCCATGTGGGAAAGAAAAATGAAAATGCAACTTAATTAAACTTCAAGACTGAATTTTATCTGTACCATTATATCATTTGATATATGTCGCCTTATTTCCACCTTGTGTTGCTAACTCTAAACATTATCACATGCATGTGCTTATCCAGGGCCAGGCCAGCATCTCCCAACAGAAATACAGTAATGCTTTTGTACGAAAAGTAAATATGGGACAAAAGTTTGTTTTTCTACTGGTCCTACTGGTTGCAGATTCACATACATTCCTAAATTGTCTTACCACCAAGGGAAATTCTTATTCTTACTTCCAATGAAAAAGTACAAATTGTAAATGGAAGATGCAGATCTGATTTCAGTTGTTTTTTTAAAGGTTTCAACCTTTTGTGTCCTCCTTTATCCTTAAGAGCATTTAAAGCCCTTGAAATGTCCAGACTGAGGTAAACGTTTCTGACCATTTAATCGTCTGAGATTGTTCTGTGTAAAACCATGCAGGAGTTGGCCCTTAGAGTTTCACAAAATATAAAAGGCTGGTGATAAGATCTGTATCCTTCATATAACTTAAGGGAGACAGGCAGCACATACTTCGCAGTAACAAGGATTCACATCTATGAGCAAGAAAGCTTTAAGGGTCTCTATTTTTTTCAGTTTTTATAAAAATCTCAAATGTTGCCTAATGATGCAGAGAGTAGGTTTCTATTGGAAACAGGCTTATCAGAGAAAAGGTTGTTTTTGTCATTTTCCTAGTTTTTGACGTTCTCTGTTTTCTCTATTTAGAATAATTTCTGCATCACTAATGCCACTGACGTATCTCTAGGAGTGGGAATTGTTACATAGACTGAATGTGCCATGTGACCAATTGGTTATTCTAATACCACACTGTAAAAAAGGACAGATGATAAGATGTTAAGACAGTATATTTGGATTGTTGGCCCAACATTTTTCATTCGAACACACAATTTATCTTGGTAAATTGTTGCCTCAACCCCAGTGGCAAACCCTGGCCTCGTTGTGCTGGGGTGGGCTTACCTTTATGGTCTTGGCAAGTAAATACAATACATACATATTTAGGAAAGCAGAAGTGAGTTCAAATTTATTTGTATTTATTTTATTGTATTTATTTTTAAATTCCTCTAATAGCCTCCTCAGAGGCGCGTTCACATACCCTCGGGCACACTCGACACCGCACACACTCTCGCCCAAGGGCACGCGCAGGGTGCACGGACGTGTGGCTACGTCCGCTAGCTTCGCCACTTCCGGTATTGGACTTTTAGGCTTAAAACCTGGTGTAAATTACCTTGTTTCGAGTCTAATATAAATGTCGGGGCCTGCGAAAAGTAAGATGACACCACAGGAGCAGTATTGAGTAGGGCTGTGCTATATCATACCGTCCATGATAATACCGGTATAAGTTTGTATGTGTAAAAAAAATGTCATATCGTGATATTAATGATATAGCGACGCAATGACATATGACGCATTTACGTTCCTATTGATGTGGTCTTAAAAAATGAACTATCACACAAATTAAAGTCCTACACGCTCATTTAGGGATTGTTATTGATGTGGTCTCTCTTCATACAGACTGTAACGTAATCCAACCTCTGACTTTGAACAATCCCGCTCCACGTTGCACTGATCAGAGCAGAACATTCAAATAAATAACTCTACCAGCCTCTGTCACTACGTCATAGAGAAAATGTGTTCAGGCAAACTGAAGAAAAAACATGTTTGCTCTCGTAGCTCAGTGTAAGAGTGTTGAGCTCAGTGAGGTGTTTTAGGAAGGAAGACAGTAAAGTAATAAAAAACACCAAGTTATTGAATAGCCAGATTATAAGAGCTCCTCCCTAATTTCACAGGAAAAGCAGAAACAGTGCAGACTCTCGCGACCAAATACGCCTCAAACCAGTTTTAACCTTCTATCATCATTCAGCAGGACGCTTTTTCATTTGCATTATCTTTTTCACACCAGTTAGGAGAGAGGAAAACTCTCAAGGCAATCTATCCCCCCACTGTTTGGCTTAGTCTGATCCATTTTGCTTCTCTCTCTCTCCCCTCCTCACCCCGTGTCTCCTCACCGCCTCGACATCCATATCAGACGTTTCGGCAGGGAGTAGCACTTGGTGCCTCGGCTAGCTCCGTCCATAACTGTAGGCAGAGATGAGAGCAGCTGCTACAACAGGGACAAATACAGTAATTGCTGCAAACTTTTCTCTTAACTTCTTTGATAAAGTTGCAGTGAAAGACAGGAGAGCTGCAGCTTCGGGGCTCCCACAGTACCATCCATCCAACTTCTGATATACATAAGAAATCAGAAATGCCTTTCATTATTTTTTTAGTTGACCTAAAAATGTTCAAAGTGACTCACATTGTTTATTAACTGGTTCACTTAACTTTCCCTTCCTATGAGCTTATTATATTATGTGCAAAAGGCAGGAATCAATAATTATGGGCAACATCGTCATAACAACCATGAATAAAGCTCTCAATAATATATGAAAAGAAAAGCCAGTCATGCAATAGTGACGTCCAACAAAGTGAAATGCAAACATAACAAGGATAAACATGAAGCACTAAAAACTATTTTTGAATATCAAAGCTTAAAGAGACGCTGTAAATAAGTTATCTCTGTGTGGAGTTTGCACGTTCCCCTGTGTTTGCATTGGTTTCCTCCAGGTGCTGTGGCTTCCTCCCACAGTTGGCGCTTTACCTCTGCTGCCACTGCCTGCGTTAAATGTTCTAATTAACTTCATTATGAAAAATCTCATGTTTTGAGCCCAGATTTTCTTTTCACCAGGAGAAAAAATGGTTGATGTGTTTTGCACAATGATTGTTTGGATGATGAGACCCTTTTAACATAGTTTAGGCGGCAAATATCTTGATGTGAGTGTAAACATTTTTTTTGTGGGCGCTCAAATTGTTACCCATTCCCAAAAGCATAAAGAAGTACAAAGTGTTTTTCATAAGCAATGTTATATTCTACTTTGATCCACAGTTGTAAAACAGAAGCCTTAACAATTGACTGTGAGATTTAAAATCTAAATGCTGTGAATAAGGTCAGCCACTACCTGCAAACACCTTTTTTCAAAGGTTTGCAGTAGCTTGCTTAAGAGTACTAAAGCAATGTAAGAGTGGGGAAACCCTTCACTCACAATCTTCAAGAGTTAGAAGAGAAATCTGATACCACTCAGGTTTCAGGCTTTTATGATAAACACTGATGAGCCACAATATTAATAATGTTGTGGCTGGTTGGTATATTTTTGTCTTAGTCAACCCATGAAGCCATTGTTTTTGATAAAAACTGCAAAGAAATATTTTAAATCGTATTATTGATGGTTTAGAGTCAATTTTCAAAACAGGCCACAAATTTATACCAATCAGCCACCACATTAAAACCACTCACTGCTTCTATTGTAGTGGCTGATTGGTTTACAATTCACATATGCTTATATGTATTTTTATGTGTTTTTTATTATTGTTAAAATACAAACTTACAAAGACATGATTAAAGTGTATAATTTTATAAAATAAAAAAGTTTGTAGAAATATTAGAATAAATTCCCATGCATTTAAGTGTTAACCTGACATAAACCGTATTATAAAAGACACAAATTCATGGAGCTGTCTGCAGCAGTGAGCTGTAGAGGTGTACTTTATAATGCTGAACAGAGTGTAACTCAGCTAATCGACTCTTGCCTCCAACTATGTCTTACAGTAACAAGTGAAGGGATTTGAAACGATTGTGATTTATTAAGTAAGTCGGTGTGTCTTATCTCGTGTTTCAAGTATTGTTTTGTATTTTTCAATATCGTATACAGTCTGACTGCAAAGTTACTTTTTTCTAAGATTTTGTGTAAACTACACAAGCGTATGAAATTTGGCAAGAGAGGAAGTGGATAAAACTCAACGGAGAGAAAATCTTGGGATCATCTATCTTGTGTATCAGTGGAACATACTGTTCCTGTCCAACTGCACTGTGAGCTTCCCCTCTTATGGAATTTCTAAAATTCTGCTAGAGGTTGAAAACTTTTCAAAAAGCCTTGAAACGTGCTCACTCATGCAGTTCTTGCAGTTTTTTCAGTGAAAATCTTGACTTTGAAAAGCAGCCCTACTGGGATCCAGATCCGGGAGCTGGCTGAATGTCACTGTTATGAGCTGTGGTGCTTTTTTGGAGGTTTGGTGCCTGTCGGCCTGAGCAGGTCTTGACTGTTTCTGCTGGCCTCTCAGCACATCAACACTACATTTTTTTTTGCCCCCAGGACTGAAGAAGAGTGGATGCTACAGGTCCAGTGGAAAATCTGAAAGGTCAGACGTTTTTTGTGGAGCCATGAGCTTCGCACTGGGTGTTTACAAGACTCTCCTGGCTCTTACAGGGTGATTCAGACACAAGAGTCAAGGTGTGTTTGCTGTGAGTTCATGGTCAAGCAAACATAACTGTACATTTAAACTTAGGGGAGCCTAAGGGCACCACACACAAAGTGATGAGAAGCCTTGCATGTGTATGTCTTTTCTCACACTTCCTGTCTTTCTATCTTTTGCTTTTGGTCTTCCTCTTCTCGTTTCATTGCTGCTCATCCTGCTGTTTGAGTCCTCCTCTTCCCCTCCTTGTCTCTTTCATCCTCAAAGCCTGGGAAAGATCGATAAGCCAGTACGCACACAGCTTAATGATCAGGCCCACGAATTGTCTTTCGGGAATATTTTAAGGGGGTAGCTGGCTCGCTGCTGTGCACCTGCCATTCCATGATTCCTGGAGCCAGCAGAGAATTGAGGAGACATGGTAGGAATAAAGCATGCCCATATTTCAACTCAGTCAGCTCATGAGTTTCTCTTTAATTGAAATCCATTTTTACTTTGAGTTTGTCAAGCCAGTAAGAAAAAATATATAACCAGTAGAGGTGTGGAAATTTCTCGATTCTTAGATGCATGGATGCAGAGACAGAACATAATCGATTCATGTTTTCCGCTTCGTTCATTGTTTTAATTGTTCTCCACTGCTGAATAATTATAACCAGCGCGGCTCCAGGACCAGGACAGACATTCATTGAAGGTCTGGTCGTCCTCTATGTGTCAGAGTCTCTGTCTGAGTCTGCTTCCTCCTCACTCCCGCGCTGACCTGCACTCACTTTACACTTTAACAATAAACAACAAACAGGACTGCTATTACTTTTAGTTTGTTTGAGTCGCTCAAGAGTTTATGAGACACATGTTTGAACCTGCTACACAACATGAGACGTAACATGAGGCGCACACAGGACAATCAGCGTTAAAGTGACGGGAAAGATCCGGAGTCATGATCCGACATCATCGATAAATAACGAAATACATGTGATTTTCAGTATGAAGAGGGACACGGATGTGAACACACACACACTCACAGACAAGTTCTTCTCACAGATTATGACGGAGCGCAGTGTTTTAACTTCCCATGCTGCAGAAGAAGCGACGCCCCGTTTATCCAGGAACATAAATATTAATTCAGTAGGTTTTTATAAAGATCAGTTGTAAGTGTGAGTGATTAGAAAATATCAGAGGAGCAGAGTCACTTGTTTTCGGGGGGGGCAGGTGGTGCAAGGTGGCAGGTGGGGCCAGGCGGAGCACTTTCTAAATAAAAATGGAGTTCATATTTGTCTGACTGATTTTATTAACTGATGAAAAAGCAGCCACGTGCATTAATACAGAAAATTGTGGATGTGATACATTGAGATGAACCGAAAAATCGTTGTTTTTAGCGCAAAGGCCTGGAAGTCTTGATATTTTCCAGACATTGTGCATATTGCACAGTAGTTCGACACGGGCTACGTTTTGTCTTTACAGTGGACTATGTCCACATCTAACTGATATATATTTGTACAGACGTTCATGGTTGGCGTTTTCTAAAGAACTAATTATCCAGTTACTTTTCCGATTGTGTCAACAAGTTTGACTGGGTTGTTTTAGTATTGAACTGATTGAATAGTCAAGAAGTCTGGTAGACATCCTTTTGTGTAGCATCTTCTATAGCACCATTGTTGAGGTCCTCAGTATGCTGCCTGCATCACACCCCCTGCAACCACTGGAACAGTTTCATATAAACTTATTCAACTCTAAAAGCCTCCTCGCTACCAACAATGCCTGCAGGAACTTTGCTTCACCTTAATCCTGCTGGCCTCCACCAACAATACATCGCCTCCTCCTGCCTCATGACCAGTGATGGTAGTTCATGGAATTTCTGCCTCATGGAATTTCAGCGAATTTGACTAATCAGACTTTTTATCCTGTGCATCTTGATTCTCCCCAAAACAGACAATGTACTAAGTTTACAGACTTTGGCTGTATGCTACCTAGCAACGGATTCACCAACAATGTTTGAGGGACTGTGTCTGTGTTTTTGTGTTCAGCTCAGACTGATGGATCCAAAAAACTCACTTGAAACTCACATTACTCCTGTGCCTTCCATCTGCAGAACATTCAAGCAGTTCCTTAGAACTCCTCTGTTCCAGTTAACATTCAGCCCAAAGCACAGTTGTGCATAGGTACAGTGTTACAAGCCTCTAGAATGTGATGATGAATTAATATCAAGCAAATATACCAGGCAGAATCTGAAATCTTGCACACATGACCAGGCCAGATTGAGGGTTCAGCCGGGTCTTGCTTTGGATTGATTGCATTTCAATAGAAATATGCTGTTTATTTAACAGCCTTATATAAGATAAATTTGTTGAAAGTCTCCATGATCCTAAAATTACGCTTAATTTAAGGAAACTGTGTTTAAAAGAAAGTTTGTAGAAACTATTTATGAAAAGAAAAATTTAAATAAACTTCAAGGAAGAACGTATAATTTGGGATGAATACAAAATATAAAAATGCAAACATACATAGAAAAGATTAATAGACAAAGTTTAAGCTAATTAATTGTTAATTTATAAAGGCTCAACTTAAGCCCTGATGGGTCTAAAATGGCGTCAAGAGAATACATAGAGCTGTTAGCCAACACTGGTGAAACCTAACTTTCCAACAAAGTGACCTAAACCAGATCCACGAATAAAAGGCAGAACTTGATGAATACGTGTAATAACCAGTAAAGTCATCTGCTCATTAATCTTTAATTGCCCTTCTGAAACTCTTAGACACTAAAATAATTAATACCAAATAAACAGCTTATAGTGATAAATCTTATTCATTACACTACTTTAGGTGAGTTATTATTAACTAAAAAGCTATTTGAAAGTATATCTAAGTACCCAACACAAAATGAATATGGTTATAGTTTAATCAAGTTTGATCATGAAACAATCACACAGAAGTACAATGCAGTTTCCCCAGCAGGGCTGACAAGCTTCAAACCTGGTGCATATATTTATGTCAAGCGAGTAATTTTACAACGTGAAATGTGCCAAATGCGCACCACGTGGTTTATTGTACATCAGTTACAGTGCACCAGCAGTGATATCACAATGCAGCTTGCTACATACCCTTCAAGGCATGCATGAGGGAGAGGGAGATCAGATCTTCCCTGGGAGGTATTTGTTCCTGAATTGAACGTGGGAATGAATCAAATTTACTTGCATGTGGAGGGGCGGGGGTTATATTCCTAAGGACAGTGTTGTATTATCAGAATGAAGATGGAGTAAAAACTGATTTGAAAGGGTCAGACCCTCATATTTTGCACATTGCCTTTTACCTCACCAGGGTTTCCTGTTAATTAGGTAATGCATTTGAGACTTGAATATTTTAATACTCAATCAGTAGAATCTACTGTGTACACTCATTTGTCAGATTATAACGAACACATTGCGAAAACAAATGCAGGTCATTCCAACACGAGGTCTTGATTCAACTGTATGATCGTTTTGGTCCTATTGCATCTGTCTTATGTTATATTGACAGGTATTTCTATCATATTGTACATTCATCTATACGTAACCAATGCCGCTTATCCTTCAAGGGTCAATCCCAGCTGGCGTTGGGCGTGGACAGGTTGCCAGCGTATTGCAACGCCAACACAGAGACAAACAACCATTCACTCTCACATTCACACCTACAGTCAATTTGGAGTCTCCAATTAACATCTCTGCATAGAAGGAAGCAAGAGTACCCAAAGAAAACCCAGGAGCGAACATGCAAACTCCATTAAGAAAGGCCAAACCTGGATTTCAACCTAGAAAGTTCTTGCTGTGCCACCGTTATATTGTCCACATCTATTAAAAATGATAAGGTTAGGCAAAACAACAGAAAGCTCCATCTGTATAAACCTTTGTTAGCTTTAGAGAGTTCCATTAATTTGCACAGTCATACTCTAATGGACTGGCTAACATGTTTCCCAAGCTGAGTGGGGCCTTGTCACTGTGTTGAGAAATGGTCGTTCCACTAAGAGGAAAAATGCAGAGTTGCTGAGCACATTTCTAATGAGTCTGCATCATCACAGAAGAAGAACAATTAAAAGTGAAAGGCCATCTCTTTATTTTCTCTTTGTGCCTATACCGCAGTGTCAAGGTCCACTTCTAATTACAAAAGAAGGAATGAATGCCCTTAATCGAGCGAGGTTAGACCGAGAGTCTGCTCTCGATTTTCTTAAAATAGAATGTGCTGGTGTTTTGCATCATCTCTCTTTTTGTATTCCTCTGGGCAACAAAAGCATAAAAAAACCAGGCGGGGACCAATTGCAATCATTGATTAGACCAGTGGTGCTGCACTAAGCTGCCAATATAAATAGAGGGATTATGGTGAGAGTAACAATTACCACAATATGAAATGGCCATAAGCATTTCTTCCTATGCTTTATGTTTATTTTAGTATGATGTCTTCCTTGACAAATATCTTAATTAGCTTGGCTGAGAGTTTTGAAATGAATAAACCATCCAAAAAATAAAAGAGCTAAAATACCACAAATGTGAATGCGTTTAAATCAAATTAAATCTACATCGGTAGATAATAAGGACACGGTCTCGTGTTTAAAAGTTTAATGTTTGGGCCACGGAGACGTCCTTTCAGGTAACATGTCTGAAACCAGCTGTTGTTCACAAGGACTGCAATACCCCCCCTCCTCTCTTCTTACTATTCTGTCGGCAGTCTCTGTTGGCCCGTACAGTTTGATAGCTGGTACTGATGGTTGATGGTACCCTACGGCAATGTATACTGCATGAACATATTGTAAATTGCTCATGCAGATGGTGTATGGATCACAATAAGCACATGAAATTGGTAGCAGATTTTCATGAAATCATGTTAAAATCGCATATCTACCATTATAAAAATCACATGGTCGGTCCATTGGCTAGGAACTGCACCAGAGTCTGATTTAGAGCAAATGCATCAGGGTTTGTCGAACCAAACGTGGTGTGCAAGAATTCTAAAATGCTGAGGAATGACATGCAGCTTCACAACAAGGTAGGCAGAGCAGGCAATTGCCTGGGGCCCAGAGCTGAGAGGGAGTCCCTGATTAGTTAAGTCCACAGCAATTATGTGAGAACCTCTTTCATTTCTATGATCAGCTCCCTACAGGAGACTAGATGGAGGGCTTCTCTTTGGTTCGATGTAGGGCCCTCTATCTGGGGCCCCCAATATCTCTTTAAACATTCCTGGCAGCGGGCTGGGATTAGAACTTGGGACCTAGAAGAAAGCACAGATATGGTACACAGCATACTATTTGAGTCAGCCCTCATAAAATATCTATAGGGCTGCAGTGTAGTAATATTTTTGCCTGCCTGGCTGTGTGGCTCTCCTCTACAGTCACTCACACCACATTACAAATATCAACCCTAAGCACCCAAAGGCATGTCCTTATCAGCCCATTGATTGCCTGCTCATTAACCTTTGCTGTCAGGGCCTGGCCCTTAATTCAACACGTGTTGAAGACAAATTGCAAACAGACACCTGTTCGATGAACATGCAGGAGGTTGTATACTGGGGGAAACTGAGAAGTCCTCAGTTGCATTTGAGTTTGTGATTTTACAGTTATCACCTGTCATAGTTAAAAACAGGAGGGATAAAACTGAGTGATAACCGTAGCAGAGGTGCGGTGGTTCCAGAGAGATGATTGAGCTGTGGATGGTTGGGGAGCACTCATTCAGCTCTGTAATCCAGGTACGTTCTCTCATTACTGGATCAACAATGAAACGACATTCTGAAATGATCCTCCCAAGTGACCTTGAGCCGCCCTACACACCTCCCTCACTTTGTATTCATCTGCTGTTGTACCTAAGCCTGACCAGCAATTATTTCACAGTACGTCAAAATGGCATGTAGGGCGCAGCATCTCAGGAGGAGGTAAAATAGAGATGGAGTGAGAGGATAAAAGAGGCAGTAAGAGAGAGAGTGAGAGGTGGAAGGTGAACAGGGAGGGTATGAATATTGAATGCTTAATGTAATTTTCTTCATCTGTGCAAAGGAAGATTTACAAGGAGCCCCGCTTCAAGACTAGATATCCCAGCACTCAAGCATGGCCCCTGCACCCCAACCTGCCCACCTCACAAAATGAACTGATGCTGTACATTGGTTTCAATAATTACGACTGATTTTACTTCACACTTTCAATTTCTTTTCTATTTAAAGTTGAAGCTTTATGCATGCATATTTCCACTTGAAGAGAGATTTCCACAAGGATTACTTGTGAGGATGCCTGTGCAATCATGAGTAATGTGAACAGAATGATATGTAAAGTAAAAAGCATGTATTGTAGTTGTAAGTAATATTCAGTTATCACAGACTAGCAGATGTTAAGGCTTTGAACCTTGCAACACTTGCCGTGACTGGAAGGTGATGTACTGTGTTTCGGGACGATGTTAACATTACATGATGGCCAAATCCGACTTTTAGCCATGTTCACTAAATGGCTATACGGATGGGAGTTGTCCCAGACCGTGGTCTCTCAAAAACTCCTTTGACATTGACAGGACTCAAACAATGAAGCGTACCGACTCTCTGTCTTGCACCACGAGCCGCTCAAAGCTTTCACCGTTCCGCTTATCCCAGCACCATCCTCGGGTTACATTTCAATATGCTTGTTTTACTAGGTTTATGACTAAATACTTGCAAAACATACGACTGATAGCCTCCGATGTACTTTGTGTTGTGTACAAATATGCCAATTTTAGCACACGAACAATGAAATGATGAAGATGGTAAAAGAATAGTTGCTGTGGGAACATTCTAATACTGATGCTAATAACAAAAGTGCTTTGAGCTAAGTGGTAAGTACGGCCGAATAGAGCCGCGAGCATGACTAGTTCCTAAGAGTCATAGCAGACAGCAGTATGCATTGGGTACCTTTATTTTGCAGCAGTGCAAAGTGCAAAAGGACCGACTGACTGTGTGGCAGTTAATAAATTCACTTTTAGTAAATCACATGGATGCTCTTTCCGCTCTGACACAGCTGTGCCAGTGACGCATCACTCAGAAAATACAAAGAGGCTTCTATAGGAATTTCTCTTGGATTGTCAAGAGCGCCAGAGGCAGACTTGTACAATGATGACAACAATGAATAATAATTAAAAAGGAGATAGAGCTTTAAATTCTACAGTATGTCACATCACAAATGGTCACATCGTACTTTGAAAAGGGCCACAATAGGATTTGCACAGAAATGCATATCAAGAAGAAAACCTATTAATGAAATCCTGCTTTTGCGATAAGTGAAGTTGCGAAGAAGGCAATGATACACAAGCTTGATGAGCCACTGCATACTTTAACAACATCATACTGAGTCACACCACATGTAGTGTTACGGTGCTTTGTTTAGTTTTTTACCATCCTTGTGTCATTTGCATGTGATTCAATGAATCAGTCGTACGTAATGAAATGAACCTCTTGAAGACTCTTCTCTTCTGAGAGCAGCTCCTCTCCGACATCTCTAACACCCGGACAAGTCTAACAACGTTACTGTGACATCTTTACTTGATCTCCTACACTTTGTCTTTATGAACAGATTTAACTCTAAGTACTTCCTTCATGTTCTCCCTTTTATACTGACGCCACAGTGTTGTCCCTCAGTGACAAGTCGCTTCGGATTGAAGCATCTGCCAAATGAGTAAATAATGACATTGCACTCTGACACACTTCTCAATTCAGAAACTGCAGCTTTAAAATAAATAAAAATAGCACTGCGCCTAAAGATAAAACTGTCTGGCCACTGGCTTGTATGGCAGTACTTTGAAAGCCATGTGGCCCACTCAGTAGATCAAATCATTACCTATATGCCTTTTTAAACTAAACACCTACTGTCACTGGCAACAGAGTTAAAAGCTGTCCCATTAAGAAACTACAAACTAAATATATTTGCAAGTAAAAGTATGATTGAAAAGGATTAAATGGAGTTAAAACAACACCATAGTACCAGAGTTACAAATCACATGTTATTAAAAATGCTTTCCTATTAAAATATGTTTTGAGCAGTGATATAAAGATTCAGTGTGTAGAATATAGTGACGTCTAGTGGTGAAGTTTCATGTTGCAGCTGACAAAGAAAGCCCGGTCACACTGAGTAGCCAGCCTTGACCTTGATTGTAGGGAGTCAAGGGCTGTGAATGTAAGCATAGGGCCAGTCCACGTTGAGTTTTGAAAGTTATTAAAATAATCTTAAAATCAACCCTGAATTTGACTTGTAACCAGTGAAGGGATGCAAGGATTGGGGTAATATGAGGTCCCCAATAATCAGCACCCACAGCCATCTCCTTTGTCCCCCCCAGCCATCTCCTCTGACCACTCCGTCTCTCAGCCCAAGGCCGGTACAGAAAAGGTGAAGGAAAGAGAATGACGGCTGGCTTCAGAAGCAGATGGAGCAGCTGGAAGAAGATCGTCTGCAAATGCAACAGAGACTCTTGCAGACAAATGATGAGTCCTCCATGTTTGCAGAGACAGTTGCAGACATGCTGTGGGGGCTGCCTGAGGAGAAAGGGGCACAAGCTGCTGCTTGAGAGGAGGCAGCAAGCATGAACAGATGTGTACAATTAAATATTTTCAGGTCCAGCTCTGCACCTTTTGTAAATAGTCAATTCTATAACTGCACCTTTGTAAATAGTTCCATTCCATATTACTTTGCACGGTTTAATATAATTTGTGTATTTTTGTTCATGTTTTGTTTGATTTGTATTCCAAAGCATGCTGGGGGCACTTTCCATTTGTATTAATATAATCCAGTTATTTTTATATACTGTTATAACCTTGTATTGTGCACCTGTCCTTTATTTGGCAAATAGTTAATTCGTCAACTGCACCTTTTGTAAAAAGTTCATTCCATATTTGGTATAACACTTTGTATAGTGTGAATAGCTCTTTCTTGGTTTAATATAACTTGTTTTTGTAAATAGTTCATTCTGAAGGACAGGACACACAAACACACAAACACACACACACACACACACACACCAATCCCTCAGGAAAAAATATCTTGTTTTGCACTACTTGTAAATACACTTTTACTCTTCCTTCTGTTCATAGTTATTTGCTGATGCTGATACTTATGTTGTTTTCACCCTATATTTTTACACCTGTATATAGATATATCTTGGATAGAGAAGCCTCTATCAATCCCATTGTACCTGAGCATGAAGACAATGAAGAACATGAATCTATGTGAATGGTTCATTATTTACACAATTTATTTACAGGGTTACATGTGATTTATTTTACATCAACAATTTACTGACCAAGTTTCCCACGACAAAATGTGGTGTTCTGCTATGGCACAATTCCCTGTTGTGATTTAAAGAAGGCCATCGGGTCAGCTCTGACTGAAAGGCAACAGGGATTCAGGGGTTCTAACAGAGTTGTGTCCCCTGCCACTGCTCTTCACCACCCACCCAGCTGAGCCTCATATGGCTCGAGGGATTATTAAAAGGGGGAAAAAAAGAGGTGAATGGAGACTTCCTGATTTACTGTTACACAGTAATGTTTCTTTTAATTCTGATTTAAAGGACCCATATTGTGTAAAATAAATTTTCTGGGCTTTTACTATCCGTAATTACTTGAAGGGGGTCAGTAGGGACCCTCAAAGTATGAAAACAGTCACTCTGCCGACTTTTTCACTCAGTCCAATCTAAGAAATATGTTATCGAAATTTTGTTTTTCGTACTTCCTCCCCCGTATGAGTCATACGGGATCGCTAACCACAACAAACAACACTGAAGAAACACTGCAGCTTGGAGGGATGCAAGAAAAATATGGGCCCTTTAAACACTTCTCCTTCTTCATCTGTGTGTTGACTTTGCCCTTCTTGATACAATTGTGAAAACTTCAGCAGTTTGATGTTGCTCCACACACAGAAATGGATCTGAGACACATTGTCCACCAAAACTCACTGCCTCGTTTGAATGAACCTGCACCTGCCTCAGTTCACAGGTGTCAGGTTATTCTCCCTTTCCACCAGTGCACCGACACACAAAGTCCATTTCAAGGTCAGGAAAGATCTAACTGTTGGACAGACTGCTTAGACTGCAGCACCTTGAAAACAGGGTCCTTAAGACATACTGTAACAACTTCCATTTTATGCAGCCTCTGATATTTTTGCAACATGAATATTATGGCACATTATGTGTCAGTGTTTCCAAACAATTCTAAATACCTTCTTTATTTTCAGCACTATGTCGCCATTATTTTGATTATTAAATGATCATGAACATTTGTTAAAAAGTACATTCATTGCACAAATACACGTCTTTATAAAGTGTCTTTTTTCTATGATTATTGGATTTGGAAAACTTTATATATACATTTATAAGTATAAATGAGTTCATCTTTTTTTATAACATGTTATGGTACTGTACTCTATGTAGCTGAACTCAATTTCAATGCAGACCTATTGTAAAAGCTGCCTTGATTAATGATATCGTCAAACTGTCCATTTCACTGAGCGGCAGGGTCGTAAGTAATTTAACATGATTTAACATCCATATATCACATAGTAGATTTTCGGTTACTGTTTCTTGTTATGCATATTGTCGTATTTGATTTTGTTTTCATTCAACAACATTTTCCCCACCAATTAACAAATCACTTCAAAGTTATTTGCTAAATCTCTGTGTTCCCGTGTCCTTTTGTGAATCTGTGATTTATTGTTTCAGCCACAGAAATGATAAATGAAAATAGTTTGTTGCAAATTCCCAGTCAATTATCTTGATTGACACATTTTGGGAATAATAAAACCAGGAAAGACAGTGGATCTGCACAATTGTCTAATAGTCCAAGTCATATACGTCATTGTATAGTCTAATACAATGCCCATTACAATTGTGGATCTTATTAGGCTTAGTGTTGTTGACATTGCTTATTCAACTGTGTGGCAGTTCTTGAGTTACCAGTGTTGTTACATGGTTATAATAGACTGAGAGGGAGTTTGTAATATTCTGATATCTATAAGTGGACGACAAAGCGTGAGATATATTCAGAGGAAGCAGAAGAGAACTTTAGTTTTATCATCAGCTCAGTTTGTTCTGCGTCTGACCTACAGGCGCAGCCACCATCTGCTGTCTCACCTGCTGCTTCGTGCTAAAACGCTTCACAGCAAATGATCTTAATGATGATGATGAAGTGACTCATGTCTAGCCAGAGCTAGACACAACACCACTACTTTCTTGTAAAATGCTTTTTATTTGTTTTTCTTTTAAAGCTATACCTCCATCAGACACAAATCAATTGTACCCCTCAAGCCTTAGTCTGTACATTTATTGACTGCACCACACATGAGCACAGACTGCCACCTCTAGAGCTGTAAAAAAACATAGATTTATATTGTAAGATGTAATCAATTATTATAAGATGTGGCAATATGACAGTGAAATCTTCTTGTGGATATCAACCACACAAGATTCCCAAAAAATGAGGTGATAATCTCAGTGTTCAGGAATGCACACTGTGGAACACAGGTGTATTTTTGATCCTCTTAGCAAGTTAGTGCGTTCACACGTGCTTGTCTGAAAAACTGTCTGAAGCATCAGATGCTTCACATGCTGAGTCTGCGGGAGTATTTCTGAACTCCAAGGTGATAATTACAATTTGAACTCAGCAGGCTGCTGCTGCAGCAGAGATGCATATACACACAAACACATACCCTTATAAGATAACCCCCCTTTTTAACTCTGCAACAAATCATCTATTGGAACACATAATTAAAGAAACTTTCAGGGGAGTATCACCTTATAATTTGGCCTATATGACATTTCAGTTTCGCAACAGTTAGAACAGCAGAATTCGTACCTAGTATTGAAACTAACGCCTAATCTACCTACTAATTCCACCAAATTTCTGTTTGTCTGTATGTGGAACGTATCTCTCCCGAACAGTTCATGTAATCGGCTTCATACATCAAATGTATATTGTTAATGGCCCAGGGAAGTGTAGTGTCAAATTTGGTGTGATTTGGACACATGCTACGTTATTATTATTAAAGATTAAATAAACAGGTGACCAGCACTCCGTAGCATGGGGCTGGGATGGTGTGCTTAAATGCACACTGTCTGTGGACCGAGTTGAATATGTCTTCTTCTACATCCTCGGATACAGCATCGGTTAGCAACTGCTTTAATTCGCGGGTCAAAACCACAGTCAGAGCATTTTGATAATTTGATTCTTTTTATATCACCATTTCGGACTGAGACAGACAATCTTGGGTATCGTGTGTGAAGATCTCCATCTTGGCAGTAAAATTCATAGAATCCCTTCCTCTTTAGCAAGCTTTCTTCAAAGTAAAAGCACAACATTTATTTTGTTGCTGTAAAGCTTTATATCAAGCTGAATTACGGAGCTTTTATTTAGAAAAGTTATGAACTTGATCTCAAGATTGTGTTGCTTGCTTAACAGACCTCTGAAATAGTCGCCACACAATAAATCAAAACACAAAATTACATACAAGCCACACATCTGAACAGCACTAAAGCGTATTCAGTTTCGTTTTATAAAAAACATTGACTATACAATCTTCACCGCAGATAAACTCAAAGCTTTCTATCTCCACTCTGCACCTCAAACTGTTTATAAAAAGCTCTGCACACAACATCCAACACACAAACAATAAAAATACTCTTTGAGGATGACTCACTAATTCGTGGAATATTTCTGAAGTGGCTCCGGAGCATTAACAAAGGCCAAGAGAACCGCCCATTCATAACAGGCAGGTTAAGAACGGGGACTACAATAGTACACGCACATTTCTCTCCTGTGAGGGTTTGTTAGCTGGCATGCTAACTCGCTAACCCACTGGTGAGCCTACAATCAGGAATAACCTAGTTTCATTCAGTTGTGGAGGGTGTGTGAGCCCCACAGCCTCAGGGCTAACAGTTAACCATGGATGGGCAGGCGAAATCAAACTCTACAAACTGCTTGTTAAACCTCAACTTGATACATTTTAAACTTGCGAAGATTTTATGAAGATCAGACACTTATTTGGGATTTGTTCTTATGTAAAAACTAAATCTACGCACACTGAAGAGCACTCTTGCTGTTATGATATAAAAGGCTGGACCCAAACGCAGACTCAGAGGACTCGGCTTTTAGTGAAAAAACAAAATTATTTATTTTCCAACGTGAGAGCAAAAGATGCAGCATGGTCCGAGGTCCTGAGGAGTAAAGACTGGAGAGTTGGCAGGCAGGTGAGCAGCAAGTGGATGTGAACTGAAGAGCAAACGAGAAAAGGCGAAGGTTACAAGAGAGGCAAAAACATCGACGCAAGATCAAAAGTTTCAGGTAGCAAATTCTCAAACTGAGTCAAAGAGCAACTGTACCACTGAGTGGACGGAACAATCCAGCGAAAAGAGGATGCGAGGTCCGGGGTTTAAGTACTGACGTTCATGAGGTAGATTAGATGCAGATGAGTCCACTTGAGTGCAGCTCAGCAGAGAGAGAAGCCAAGGCCACCAAATCACACAAGGGAGGGGGGGAAACAAAGGAGAAGCAGGAAAAAACACTGAGGTCATAGCGAACCATGACACTGACTGAAATGCTTGTGTAAAAAAATCAGTTATTGTGTCTTCGATAATATTTTATTATTGTTATCTATAAAAAAGTCTTCAGTACATATTATAATTGTTTTAAACGCAGGGAAATGTTGAAGATATTTAGTCCAAAAAATAGTCAAAGCGTCACGTCATTAAGTAGGGATGCATTGATGAATACAAATCAATTATTTTGTCTGTTTGTAATCATCTCCTTCCAGACAAATAGAAGGCCAAAAAGGTGTGTTTGCGGATCAACTAAAGACATCACTGAGAATATTCTGCTTCATTTTAATAAATAGCTTCTAATCAGATAGTCGTGCACACTGATGGAAACACACGCACAGATTTGGGGAAAATGTGATTAATTCAAACTACACATAAACACTCCACACTAATGTTTCAAGTGCATTAGTGTAGTTAGAGTGTCGGACTCACACCCTGTTCAGTAAAATAAGGGACCTGCATATCCATATGCCTCACAGAGTTTCACAATTTTTTGCTGTCAGACATTAAAATAGTTTTGTTTACAGAGTCAGAGGCTCAGCTGCTGGAAACAGAAGCTTTCTGCTGTGGACTCACACAAACCTGTGCTCCATCTCAGCTGCTTCCTGCCTGAACACTCTTTATGGTTCCTGTTTAATTTCGAAATTGATTTTTTTGTTAAATTCATTTGTTTCCCTGAAATCCCCATTGTATTTATATCCTTCTGTTCCCTCTTTCCAGTTCTCATCAATGTCACATTAAAAAGTCACTGTTCTGTATCTAACTTCTTGGATTTTCACCTTTGTGGCCTGATTTCTGGAAGTGCAGTCCCCTGCTACAAAGCCATAATGCACAGATCTAAAGCGCTTTGTTTTCTGCTACATCATGGTCATTGTCAGCCGGACCCTGATGTTGCAGGAGGATATTTCAAAGGAGACGGATATGATGAGATGTATTGTCGCCGCCTCTGTCTGGTCTCATTATGTGGCACACGCAGCGGCCTTCATGCAGAGCCAACAGCTGTTTGTGCATTATCAAGAGCATTGCCTGAAAAACCTCTGAAAACTAAAATCAGCTGCTGTCTCAGTGCTTGTGTGAGGCCATCACACAGGTCTGTGTGTCAGCAGGGAAGGACTCCCCTCACATGGCACTGCTGCTCTTTTTACTGAAGCCTCGTCCTCCTCCACAGCTCTTTTCAGTGGACTGTCAGTCAGTCAGTGATATCTGTGCAGCGCCACTAAGGGCTTCCATTCTCTTTTCATCCATGTCCACCCATGTGATCACACATGTCTTCTTCTTAACTGACTCTGTGTTGAGCGTGCTTAATGGCCAGTGGCACGCTGTCAGCTCAGGGTACATTATGCACACACATCACCACAGACAGGTTCATATGTGTGTTGCATACATGATGCTCTCTTAACTGATTCAAGTCTCTGGACAATCACAGTGTGCAGGCACGGACTGGCCATCGGGAGCACAGGGACATTTCCTGGTGGCCTGATGCTCGTTCTGGCCAACCGACTTGTGCTGCTCAACCACCGAGCAAAGCGCGCTGCTCAGCAGACTTTGAGCGCACCGCAGCGTGCTGTGATGAACGCTGAACTCAAACCCAATCACAGTGTCGCATGAACCTCCGCCGCACCATGTAGTGGAAAGTGTTTGCGCCGTAGTTCTCCGTGCACACCCAGTGCTAGACCAGGAAAAACAATGCAGGAGGAATAAACTTGACGTCAGTCTTGCTCGTGACTGGAAGGCTTTATTGATCGCTTCCCAAACACACAGATCACGTGCCATATACAGCGTCTCTTATTGGCTGTCACCAGTCATCACACATCACCTGCTTGCACTGAGAATTAGCAACATAAAGTAACGTTTTTACATTTGAGAGCATATAGTCAACAGAAAGCCCCGCTCGCCCGTGCACTGAACCTAGCGGAGATCTCAGTGCGAGCCGCGTTCTGAAAGTGACGTCAGTCAAAATGGACCGCAGTAAGCAGCAGAAAAGGAAAGGTGAGAGAATGAGAAAAAGAGAAGCCTTGGCTGCAGAAGCAGCATAATACAGTAAAATTACATACAAGTTCACCAATAAGGGAGCAGCAGGCCATTTTGATGAGGGCAGATATTTGACTTGTTTTATTAAAGCTACACCTAACACTGCCACACTGGCGCCCAACGTGGGGCAGTACACCAGGCCAAGGGGCTCTCACCACAGCAGCAAGAGACGAACCATTCAGGTTTTAGCATTTTTTATTTAAAGATCATACAAGAGAACAAACATAAATAAACTAACTTAAACTTTTTCAGCTTTTAGTCTCTCCTCAGTGTCCGTCCTGTGAGTCTCTCCGAGGGTTCACGTGTGTCTGTTCTCCTGAGGCAGCTCAGACGCTGCCTTTTAAGCGTGAGGATCAATCAGCTAACAGCTCACGTGTGCTGATTGATGCTCTGTGGTGCAGGTGAAGGTGCTCTCCCAGCCCCCTCTCCTCCACATTTATATATTTTTCTTGAAAATAAAACAAAGAACGAGAGAGAGGACCAGGAACACTTGTGCACCATCAGGTATCAGCTCTGACCAGTTATAATGAAAACAATAAGAGTGTAAAGATGTTATTGATTATTAATAATAGCAGCAACAATTCATATAATAATCAATTAATTATACGTTGTATTATTATTATGATTAATAATCAGAATAATCATAATATTGGCATAGCTATTTATATGAATAATAATAGTTGTTATCCTACAGCTCTGGAGTCAGAGATACCTGCAATGAGAGAGAAAAAGAGAGAGAGAGAGAGAGACTATGGGAGGAAAAAGAGACATAGTTAGTGACATGTATTAAAATAAATAAATGAATGTGGGGGCAGAGAGACAGAGAGAAGGGGAGAAGTGCTCAGTGCCTGATGGGAGCTCCCCCAGCAGTCTGGATCTATAGCAGCATAACTAAGGGCTGGTTCAGGACTCACCTGATCCACAAATAATTATAGGCTTTATCAAAAAGGAACGTCTTAAGTTTAACCTTAAATGTAGAGATGGTGTCTGCCTCCTGAACCCAGAGTGGGAGCTGGTTCCACAGGAGAGGAGCCTGGTAGCTGAAGGTTCTACCTCCTGTTCTACTCTTACAGACTCTAGAACCCAGAGTGGGAGCTGGTTCCACAGGAGAGGAGCCTGGTAGCTGAAGCTCTACCTCCCAATCGACTCTTACAGACAATTGTTTAGGGTTTTCGTAAAATTGTGTATAGGTAAATTGTTCTACTTATATGATATTATATTTTACAAAAGCCTTGAAACCTCAACGCACTGCAGTCGAATGAAGTGCATGCAAAATAGAAAAAACACAAGAACATTTTAACTACCAGCCATTTTCAATATCCTCAGTGACAAAGTAGTGCTGAAGCCCCATCAGTACCTGGCAGAGAGTTGATATACGTTCCACTGGGATGGACGGCCGACGTCTTCCTCTCCGTCAGAAACACTGATCGTTTCTGGCATCCTTTGCTCTCTCTCCCTCTCAACTTGCTTCCTGAGCCTGGTCTTAATGGGAATGGGAGGATCCTCTTCCTCCTCCTCCTCCTGCCCCTCCTCTTCCTCCTGTGCCTCCTCTCTCGGTGAGCACTGCTGAGTCTCCTCCGAGGCACCTGACCCATGAGCCTGTGGAGAACAAAGACAATGTCTTATGTGTATTCCAATAGTTAGACTTTAATGTTCTTGATGCATAGTGACATTTTTCTAAATAAATGTTCAATCACGGTTCAACACCTCCGATTTTCACCCAGACAATATCAGGACAATATACATTTTTAAAGTAAAAGTGCTTGGAAATATCAATTTTCCCCTGTTTTGGTTTTAGCAACAGAAATGGAGATTCTTATGGCACCTGGCAAAGATGACATCACTGAAAAGATGGAAGAGGGCAGTGATATAACCCAAATAGAGTTAGCCTACAAAATTAGAGGTCTGGTCCTTTGCGTGAAGTGTGGCCTGGAAACGAGTCGAATTCACGGCGTGAATTATTGTCCCTGTCTGCCCCTGACAGTGTGTGTCTCTTCTTGCTCTCAACATACTTTGTGTGTCTTTGTGTGGGCAACCACTCTCCACACAACATCAAGCCCTCATGAGTGTTCTGCCCTCTCACTCCTGCTCTGTTCACGCTTAGATATTTTAAAGTGCATAATTATTGTGCCCACTCTCACAGCAGTCATGCTATGTGAGTGGAGTTTGTTATTGCTCTGGCTTTTTCAGACACAGCTGAGTGAAGGAAAGGCATGTGGCTTGGGTTATGATATTTTTCTTTTTTTATTATTTGAAGGTTATGTTGTTTGTGAACTGGTGTTTTTAGGGCTTGTGGTCTATGGAACCTTATTCCAATAGTGACAACTTTTAAGGTGGGCATACACTGTGTGATCTTAGCCCGTTTTTTGACATTCTTGAGTCGAACCGATTTTCTGTTTAGTGTGTCGTTTGCTTTGCAGTGTACAGGGAGTACGAGGAGCAATCAGATGCTTCCAACTGCTCGTCTGACGGTCAGATGAATTTTGGACACGTTAGAACTTTTGATCGGCCTTCGTCAGTTAAATTATATGTGAGTTGAGTCCCCCAAGATCACTGTGTCTGCAGGTCACGGAAAAACACAATAGAACAAAATGTAGTTTCGAGCTGGAAGCAATTGCACAGGAAAAAGAAAAAGAGAGTGAGAAAGGGGTTCTTGCAGTGCAGCAATCAGAGTGGAGTCTATTGATCAATTTGCAATAGACTCAAACGTACAGTAGTTTACCTTCTTTCTGCAAAACAGCCAAACCATACCCACGTCTTCAAGACCACCAACGTAAGTCAGCCTCTTTTTTTTTTATGTTTCGTCCCAGAACGACATATATGGCAACATGTTTCTCCCTGATTAGCACTGGTAGCAAACAAACTACTTCTTCTTAGACAAAAACATGTCAGACGATCGGAGCGTACAGTGTGAGCAGGTAAATCATGAGCTTAGGCTTTCCATCTCAGACAGTTTACTTTTACAATGTAAGGTGGAATTAAACAACATTTCTAAAGTCGCACTCTGCATGGCCAGCTATAGAGGGCAAAGTTGGTTACACAGCTTAACTCCCACTGGCTCCACCTACACCGGCTGGAGAAAAAGCTGGTTTAATAGAAGTGGAGCTCAGCTCACTCAGGGGAAAAAAAAGGTTTTAAATGTGTCTCATGCGCAAGAATAAACCCAATAGTTATAATTGTTGGAGGGCTATGCCGACACTCATTGATGCAGAGATTACGATGCTTAACCAACATGATCTCCCCAACATTTTCCTCATCAGTATTGTGAGATCAGGAGAAGCTGGATAAGGGTTGAAACAATGGTATTGTGGATACAGGTGCTGCTGTCCTGGGCTGGAGATGTCATTTGGAGCCAGAGTCTGTGCAGTAGCAATCAATTGAAGGGTATTGAATTCCTGCTGACACACCACCTGACCAATTGTGTGTCAATGTCAGCTGTCAACTATATCGTCTCATCCCGTTTTTATAGCATCGAATAAGTAATTCAAACCAAATCCATCTGAAAATTATACAATATATACAATTATACATCAGTGTGATAAGAAGTACCTAAAATTACTGAAGCAGACTTTTGTTTGTACAATATTTTTATTCAATTTTCGAGTGAAAAAAAAACACACACACACACAAGGGGCGGGATCAATAATTCCATGTTACCCGTATAACATTTCCTTTTCAGTCAGTGATACATAAATAGGCCATAAATGAGTCCCAAATACAAACAAATTCTTCCTGTTTACCTTTAACCATATATGTCAACCTCTCCAGCCCAAGACCTGTCATCAGCTCCCTTTTCCACATTTCAAGTGATGGTGGTTCTACATTTTTCCTACATAAAGCCATCATTCTCCTTGCATGGAGAAGTCCAAAATCAATCATTTTGGTTTTCGTTTGTTTCATTGTTCTGTTAAAGTCCCCAGGGTGGATTCCCAGTATACATATTTTTGGCCTCAGTGGAATATTACTTTTAACCAATCGTGATAGACATTTAACTACATTTCTCCGAAACATCTGAATCTTAGGACATTCCCACAAGCAGTGATTCAGAGTTCCTTTCTCATTTAGGCATTTAAACAGACATCAGGAATGTTAGGGGAGATATAATGAAGTTTTACAGGCCTTATGTAGACTCTCATCAACCACTTGTACTGGATGCAGTTTCCCAATCTTTCACATTGAAATTTTCTTGTATGTCTGTTCTCCAAGCATTTAGTCTATCTGATGTTGATTCTGTTGAATACTCTGCCAAAAGGTTATAAAATGTCGATATATGTCTCCAACTATCCAAATTATTAAGCTTGATTTCCTCAATAACTGATAGCGGGGGCGTGGTCATCACTTTGTTATATTTTGATGCTACGAAAGTTCTTAATTGCAAATATTTGAAAATAAATATTTTGAGGGATTTGATACCTCTGACAAATGGTTGATGCCCTCAAAATAAAGGTTTGAAACCATTCTTATTCCTGCCCATAATTTGAATCCCCCATCCAGTCTACCAGGTTGGAATTGTCCATTTCCCCAGGTAGGAGTAAATTGTGACAAAGTTATCGTTTCACCAACATACTTATATACTTCATACCATACAGATATCTTGTTTTTAACAAAAGGAATCTTTGTCTGCTTTCTGCTAACGGACGTGGCAGGGTTGGTATGACCTAAACTGCAACCACTCACTAGGGGGTGATCAATCTGTTTTGGCCTCACTTCTTAGTTCAGTTCTTTGCTCAATATGAGTGGATCAATTTACATAATCACTCCATAGTGCAAAGAACAAATATATTTTTATGGGAAAGAGAAAAAGGTAAAAATTGATTTTGACATAGAAATATTTTAAAAATATTTTTTTAGAGGCAGTGAAGCAACCTGTAAACAATCTTGACTTGTCATCAGCCGATAAAGTTAATACATGGCCGGGCAAATAGTTCTGTGTTCAGAGTCCAAAGCAACATTTCTATTCCTGTTGAGTCGTGTTTCTGTACACATTATGAATGCAAGGTCTTTTAGCTCTGTTATGGGAGTGATGGGACTGAACTGAATCAATAAACTTGTAGACTGTAAAGCCACATCAACCAGCTAACATGCTATACTGGAATGATAATAAATGCTCCACAGTGCTAAGTAGAATGGATGCTGGGTCACAATTTTCGGTGGGTTTGTCACATTACACAACAAATCCATTCTCAATACAGAATATTGATTGGCTCAGATTCAACATACTGATATTTTAAGAAGAAACATTACTATTCCAAACTCTTATGCAGCAGCAGCAGCAAAAAACTATACCACCTACTGTACACACCAGAAACACAACCCATCTCTTCCTGGGTTACAGTTACAGTCACCCTTTCACATCGTTATAGCATCAGCAAGCTACATACAGGGGCTTTGACCAAATTCCATTAAGTCTCACAAGAGAATTTCAAAAAGACCATTTTACTGTTTCATTCCATTAAATTGAGGGTTAAACTCCTTCTATTCCTCCGAAGACCGATGAATAAATGCAACGATACAGCAGCCAGAGCTCCAGAGAAAGAAATGCATTGTTCATTTTCCTCCTGTTTAATATAACATTTATTGATCTTCTTCGTTGCTTTTGAGCAGCGCACATCTCTTCAAAGGAAATCCAAATTTGATTTTAACAGATAATGGTTAGGACTTTTTCAATTTCCAACACTATTTTTTATTAGTTCTCAGAAAATTTCAACCACTTGGCAGAAGGCAACGGGAATGTGAAAAATCTAGAATACTACCAATTTCCGCAGGTTGTGTTCTCGGCCAGCTCTCAATCTACAGCGATGGTTTCGGGGTCTGTACTATTTTTTTTCGCTAGCAAGATGAGTCAAAAAAGGATTAGATTATCGGGTGCACAATTCAGAAAGCACCGCAAAGAAGATTAGGAGAAGACCAGGGTCGGCCCTGCACCACCTGTCTGAATATACTCTGCATAAAGCTCAGAGCCCCTGACACTGTGTCTGCACAGAAGTGTGAGCAGTCGTTACCTGGCCTGCGTAGACAGCTGTATGCGAAATAGATGAATTAAAAACCCAGCAGAAACACTTTCTGCGCAGACACTTTGCCCCAGATGTTAAATGCTGTTAAATTTAGAGGAAACTAATGGATCTGATTAAATCAACAGGATCATATGTTAGGGAGGAGACGAGTAGAAGTAGTTTCTTCTAAGTAGTTGCCAACCTACTAGTTTCCAATCAAACTGTTTTTTTCATTTTTTCCTGAGGACTGTTTCCAGCTGTCTGTTTGTCAGATTTTCTGTGGGTTGGTGTAATTTCCTCCATAGATCGGTAAAAATATCACTGGCAGCACTTAAATAAGCACTGCACTAATTTAGTATTGCAAAATACAAAATTTACAATTTGAACACCTACCAACACCTCTTGAAAACTTTGATGTGTAAAATCTTGCCAGTGAAGATTTGGCCACACCTTAGGTTAAATGTAGAAGACAGATACATGTAGATAGGACACATTTTAGTTTTTAGTCTTTGGGCTACTCTGTGAATCATTTAGCCTTTACCTGACATTATAATTGCAGTAGCTTCAGAAAGTAGCTTTTTCTGACCTGTGCACTTTTCATAAATGTTTTAATGTTGTAAGGCAGCTATGGTTCAGGAGATAAAGCAGGTTGTCCACTAACCACAAGGTCAGTGGTTCCATCCCTGGCTTCCCCCATTCCACATGCTGAAGTTTCCTTGGGCAAGGTACTGAAACCCAAACTGTCCCTGACGTCTGTGCTGGCAGCGTATGATTGATATACGATAGAGGAAGTGCTACACAAAGATGCACTACATGCATTTATGTGTGAATGGCAAAACTGTACTGTAAGATAAAGGCTAGAAAAGTGCTTAACTGTAAATGGAAAAAATTGCTGTATTTTCCATTCAACCTAGCCTCAAAAACATGCAACGCAAAAACCTCTCATTTACACAACACATTCAGAGTCTTTATTCAGTACTTTGTAGAAATCTCTGTGGCGAGCAATTACATGTTGTAGTTAATCCCATTCATCATTGTTTCAAGCTCAGTTCATAGACTGTTGCAATCCAGTGTGACAGTCATCTTTAGGTCTCCACACGTGTTCAGTGTGGTTTAGGCCTGGGCTTTGGCCGGGCCAGTCAAGGACATAGAGACTTGTTCCGCAGCCACTCTAGTATTGTCTCGGTTGTATACTCCCCAGTCTCACGTTGTGTTCACTCTGAAACAGGTTTTGTGCAATTACCTCTCTCTGCAATCACCCTTCCCTTACTTCTGACCACTCTCCCTGTGTGACTGTTGAGGAGCACATACATGATGTCTTTTACTGAAAGTGACTTCTTGTCTCGCCCCTGTACCGTCATGGCCTGATTGATGGAGTGCTGCAGAGATGGTTGTCTTTTAATTTGTTTTTTCCAACCCTGTAGTGGACTTCTATTAGTGACCGTTGGATTTTTTATCATGTGACCAAAGCCCTTCTTGCCCGGTTACGCTGGTCAGACAGCCAACTATGAAAAATAAGGCCTGGTTCCAAACTTCCTCCATTTTACAAATATTGATGCCACTATGCTCCTGGGAACGGTGGAAGCTTTCAAATAGTTTTACACCCTTGCCATGATCTATGCCTGGCTATTTTATTGCAGAGGTTTAATCACAGAGGTCCACAGAGAGTCCCTAAGACTTGTGGCTTAGTTTATTGTCCTGACAAGCAGTGCAGTATGTGGGACCTTATACATGCACACACGTGTGTCTTTGTAAACTATGTTTAATCAATTCACCTTGCCACAGTGGGACACCAATCAACCTTTAGACACATCTCAAGGATAAGTAAAGCAAACAGGATGCCCCTGACAATGGACGGATGCATGTGTGCCATTACCCTGCATTCCATAACTAAGTTCAAAGGTTTTTATGATCTCTTACAAAAGGTCCTCAGGCCTGCACTATAAAAATAAATTGAATTAGCACTTTGTGACTCACTTTCGTATACTGGATTCTTAATGTCACTGCCTCTGTGAACTTGCCTGTTTTACCTGAATTATTATCATCCCCTTTAGCTATAATATCATGTCAGACTGTTTCTGAGTGAAATGAGAACTGGATATCAAAATAGCTCTCATGTTGAGGACAGCTTATACAGCGGTTGGGCATTTACAGCTACCGTCTATCATACACTCCACTGTATTCAATACTTTCAATTATACGTGGAAAATTATGTTCCTTTATTGCAGAGCAGTCAGTCAATCTGTAAAAAAAACATGAAGGTAGGGGGGCCATTTTCCTCACCAGACACACCTAGATATAATAGAGGCTGCATATAATATTAATAATAATACATACATACATCAACATTGCGTTAAGCAATATTAACTACATATTAACAACCGTGTTATTTCGACCACTGTTGCTGTAGATTATTACAACACTTCACTGTCTGTTGGGATGCTGGGACAAGGCATGCAAGCAAAGTCTCAGCCACTGCTCTTGTTTGTCAAAGTAATGCTTGAGGCATATTTCAAGCTAAGGCTAAGCTGAAGGTTGTACTCACGAGTAATGCAATCAACAGCTGTTAAGTCACTTCAGTCTGGACCAAAGTGGTTGACAATGACATTTCTAATTAATGTTTTTAAAAGTCTACCAAAGGTCCCAGTTATTGTGGTACTGTTGGATTGGTCAGTCCTAAATGTAAGAGCGTTTTTTTTCTCATCACACCACTCATTTAAGGTGTGTTTCGAATAATGGTAAATTAGCAAATTATTTTTAACCCTTGACTTTAGTTGAAAGAATTAGAAGCCAAGAGGAGAGAGAGTCTGTTGATTCATTTAATAATTCATTTAATTTCTAATCTGACCAATACAGTGGCTGAAGCATCTTTCATTTATAAACAAACCAATAACACAAACACAGGCCAAGGACACCAGTGTGGTCAGTTTAGAAAGAGCACAGAAGAGTTATGAGCTTAAAAAGCGGAGGGAGAGAAACATGTTTGTGTCTATAGGTGGGTGGATGTGGGTGTTGGTGGTATCATAGTGCTGTAGTTGCTCTGGGGAAGTTCGACCCACTAAAGTTTATAAAGTTAAAGAGCGAGTAAAAAGTGAAGAAGCCTGCTCAAAAACACAAACAAGCAGGAATACTGAATTAATGTTGAATGAATTCTGAATGTACTAAATGTTTCATGGCCCACAAATATAAGGCATTAATTTTACAGTAGAGTGCACTGCTTCTCACGAAAGCTGAACCATATTGGTAGTCAGACTGTGTCCTACACATTGGAAGCAATGCTGGGGTTATTCTTTAGCACCTTCACAGTTCTGCATGGAACTATCAAAGCCTCCACCTTAAGCATTTCTAGAAAAACACAATGTTTTCCCATTTTGATTATGAGATGGTCAGGACATTACTTAGAAAACGTCCAAAATGTCAAGGTCCAATGCATGCATGCGTTTCAACAACTGACAGGTACAGTAGCTGCCTGCGTTGACTAACTAATGTCAAATACACAAAGAATACCTAAAGGTTACGCTTTATTTCTTCTGAAGTGCCGTTTCGGAGTGGTCAGTACGGAGTAACGTCTACGTTACTCCGTACTAAAACTCCGTACTGTAACTCGGGACATTACTCCTACATTGGCCGACTGTCCTGCTAATACTTGAACAAACATGAGGACGGTGTAACTTACCATTCAGAAACATCCTGTTGTAACCGACTGTAAATATTTCGCTGGTCTTCTATAGCGGTATCCAAACAAACCAACGTGACTTTCAGCTGTGTTTAACAGAGTGAATGCGCCAGAATGAGACCGGTGATGTCTGGTCGTGTTTCACTCAAAGTGCAGTCAGCCAATCAGAGGAGGGGCTCAAGAGGCAGGCGAAAACAGCCTGTTCTGTCTGCAGCGCCAAAGAGAGGCAGAAGAGAGGACATGGAAATACATATTGCAGCAGTTATTTCGACTTTAAACCGCTGATATATCATCTTAGGGGTACCAATATCTCAAATGTAAAATATGGGACCTTTAAAATAATGGTCGATTAGTTTAGAAACTCATTTGTGCAGTTCAGTTATAGATTCAAGTGTATTATGCAAGTAACAGCTAAAGTAGCCTTGATCTGCTAGCCTAAAGTGGAGATAAGGAGCAGGCTACAGAGGTTTTGGTGAGATAATTTCTTTTAATTTATTTAAGTCCCCAACCTGGACAGACTGATTTAAATTAACATATAAATCATTCTATGAAGCTCCCTCTGGAGCAACATAAAACTTTATACAGCTTATTAAAATTCACATATGCAGCAGAACTCCCCAACATCTGCCAACAGACTTTGATGTGTAAAATCTGTGGTTTTACTTGTATCTTACCTGCACTTTCATGGGACATTTTTAATTAACCGCAATGATTGAAAAGAAAAACATTTTAATATTACATGTTAATATTTGTATTAGTTGTCAGTTGTCTAAACAGCAGTATAAAAGGTGTAGGGCAGGTGGTAAAAGGCTTTAAATTATGGAGTTTATCAACACCATTCTAGCAGTGTGGCTCTACGGATGCTAATCGTGTGTCTGCCTACAACAGATAGATTAACATGACATTTTGGACTGACATTCATGTTTCTATGAATGTCTTAGTCATCCCCTGACCGTTGATCTAGCTCTACCATCAGGTTGGCATTTGTGCTTTTGAGTGAAATCTCTCACTGACCATTGAATGGATTATCATGAAATCAGGATCAGAAGCAACACCTGATATCCCCAGACTTTCTATACAGTGCAGTCCCCATTCCAATCCTGCCTGTTTTTAAATGGCTGTAAATGTTTTATTGGCCTGTTTTAATGCTCGGGAGCTACTTCAAATTATTTCTTCCTCCTCATTCTTGAGTCTTACCTATAAACTGTCACTTTTTTTATTGTTTGTGATCTTGAAGTTGTGTTTAGAGCCTTTTATAAACAGTCTATGTTGCAGAGAGAAGTTAGAAACCTTTGCATTTATCATACCTGGTTATCTGCTATACAGATGTTATAGCACATTTTTAACGTAAAAATGAAACCGAATTTGCTTACTGTTCACATGTGGCTTGTATATATGATACAAGCCACATGTGAGATTGATTTACTGAACTGATGTAATTTTTTCATACATTGCATGTCCGCTATTTCAGAGGTGTGTTAAGCAAGTGACACAATCTTGAGACCCAAGTTTTCAAAATAAAGGTTGTGTAATTCATACTGATACCAAGCATTGCTGCGACAAAACAAACAGAGGGCTTCTACTTTGTAGACATTGATTCTGTGTATGTCATTGCCCTGATGGAGATAAGAAGTCACGGGTCAGTCTGTCTGTGACAGTCGGAAATAAAAATGATCAAATAATCAAACTAATCTGGTGGCGATTTTGACCCAGTTGCAGACCACTGCTGTAGTTCATTCAAGGACCTATAAGAAGATGTGTTTATCTTGGTTTTCAGACTGCCTATTAGGCCCGCCCCCATTGACATGCTGCAGAGTTTCCACTTTATTCACATTTCATGAATATTGAATGTGACAAAATGGCACCAAATTTGGCACTGCACTTCCCTGGTCCATAAACATGCCAAGTGTGAAGTTGATAACGGTTTGTTAGATAAACATACAGACAGACAAAAAAGACAGACATTTGTATAAATAATAAGTAGATGTCCAGTTATTAGGTTTGTGACTCAGCCTCAGTTGTACTTCACCTACAGCACTAATCAGCAATTTATTAGTAGCATGCTGACATTAGCATTTACTCCAAAATATCACAAAGCCTCACCCCAACATGGCCGTGGACTTGTAGCCTTGTTTTTCTTGTGCAAAATATAGCTATTAATTACCATCTAAATTATATTTTTTAACTGAATTGAGTATTTATTTCTTGGCATGGACACTTACAATGCAGGTGAAAATCAGTTAAACCATTCTGCTCCTCAAAAGGACACCTTCTAGTGATTGTCATATACTGGGTATTTTTCAAGGGAAAAATGAAAACGATAAGCCTTTGGTAGGGTAAGCGTTGAAATGATTGTTTGCTACCTACTTATGTATCAAAACCTATAATCCCATCAGGCTTGTACGAATCCCCTCAAGACTAAAATCTGCACTCATAAACAAGTTAATCTCTTCTTCACGGTTGGGGGAATTTGTGCCATTGTTTCCCCGACAAAGCATCAAAGACATCATGACTAATTTACCCAAACAAGCTCCTCTCCTCAGTCTGTATCTGCCCTGTTTATTTCAGCTCTCTCTCACTCTTTGCATGTGTCCTCCAAAGTACCACAGGAAGAGATAGCAGACCTGACGGATAGGTGCCTCGCATGCTTGCGTTAAAACAACAATGAAAAGGGCCTGAGCATTAACCAGAACAAGTGTGTGTATGTTTGTGTGTTGCTTTCCCAGATTAAGTTTGTGTTTACAGAGCCTTGTCCATCTGTGTAAAAGTCTGCATCAACATTTAGCTAAGGGAAAAACATTTGAATATTTACAATGGAGCAAATCCCCAACAGTCGTTCAAATTCCCAGAGAGCTTCCCTTGTACCGTCCTTCCCATCTGGCTTTTCTGATCCAGCAATCCAACTGGATCATTCTGTTCTGTACACATTACTGTGAGTCTCAGATGAAGGGGAAGGAAGGGAGCCCCGGATAGAAGAAGAGTAGAGTTGATGCAGTTGTTAAAGACAATGTTTAAAGGGATAGTTCACAGAAAAATGAAAATTCACTCCTTATCTGCTCACCACTATGCCAATAGAGGGATGGGTGAAGTGTTAGAGTCCACAAAACACTTCTGGAGTCTCAAGGGTAAACTTTGTTGGAGCAGAATCCCATACAATTGAAGTCGATGGTGAGTCCTTTTTTCAGACGTAATAAAACAACAGAAAAAACATAACATGCCTCCATACTGCTCGCGTGGTGTCATCCAAGTGTCCAAAAGCCCCGACATTCATATTCGACTCGAAACAAGGTCATTTACACCATGTTTTAAGCCTTAATGTCCTCTGATATCATCCTACGAGGTGCATTCATGGACCCTCAGACACACCATTGTGTGGCTATCGCTGCTAGCTTAACCACTTCCTGTGGACTTTTAGCTGCCGGTACTTTTATCACTGCCACTTTATAACATGGCTTGATTATTGATTGCTTTTTACACAAGTAGAAATGCTTAATTTGGCATTCCATTACCTTCCTACCGAAAGGCGGAGTAGAATTCCTCATAAGATATCCCCCAATTTTGTTGTATTTTATAAATATTTTAAACAAGTTTCACAAACCCACAATATTCCATATGGTGTTCCACATAGTTGGTGTTATCAAGCATTTTTGCATACATATTTATACTCACAGCTGTTTTGAAAGAAACATACACTCCTCATAAATCTTTAACAAAAATAAAGCGTTGCCGTGTTGGCCAGGTCCAGAGTATGACAGGTCCAACTTTGCAGATAATTTAAAAATGATATCAAGGACAGCTTCAGACAGTGCAAGATGAATTTGATGAGTTCAGCCTTGAGTTCTCGTTTAAGTGCATTATTATTATCTGGTAGCCCAGCCTTGCTGGATAATCAATATCTATTCAATGTCAAAAAGTTTGCTGTTATAAGCCAGAGGAATTGATGTGGTCAGCCCTCTCGATGAAAATGAAGAGGCCTTGATGGTTTATTTGTCATAGCTAAAAAGACACAGTATTTCTAATTTGACAGAAACCTTTAAATATTTTCTGTCAATCTTCTACGTCTATTTGATTTATACAAAGTGCTTTGTGCATCAGTGACGATCATCACTTATAGTAGGACAAAAATAATCCTGAGCCCTTGGCAGCATTTCCTAATGGCTCAAATGTGGGATCATTAACTTACCATGAGATGATGACCTTAAATGCTTTCAGCAGCGTCAAAGACAAGAAGTTATATGCCAATATATTAAAAGTAAAACTGGCAAAAAGTGGAATCGATCCGATTCTGAACTGCACTCATAATGGAATAAAGCAGTTAAAGATTAATAAAAGTCACCAACCAGATGCCAAATGATGTATTTTGGCTTTCCTCCTTAATTAGTCACAGCACACAGAAATGTGCACATATAAACAGAATTAAACAGCACTTGTGGCTGCAGAGGGTGCTGTTACTCAGTAAAAGTTAAATAGTGTTGCTTTAAATCTGCAAGGTTAGTTGTGTGATGAAGGAAATGAATCGGAATCAAAATAAATACACAAAGTCACCTCCCAGACATACAATATTTCATCAGAAACACAAAACTAGTGTCTGTGTTTCTGATGAAATATTTTCAACTTTTTTTTACCTATGACCAAGACGAGTGGGTAAGGACACAAAACTGAAATCATTAAACAATAACTGTGATGACATCTTCATACAGTATGAATAATGAAACAGTGCTGCACTGTTGTTTTCGCAGTGCACACGACCCATCCTCCAAGTGACAGCATTAACAGAATTACAGTCAGCCTGGACAACATACAGTGACAGGGAGAAGAACATGGTGCTAACACAAAGGGTTAACATTTCGATCTACTTTTATAATTTAATGTCACTGAGAGAAAAGGTGAGTGTGTATTCCTGTGGCTACAAACACCCTAAGATACGCCACACAGAAACTAAGGTCATCTTAAAATGTTAAATAATGTTGTGTTACATTACCTCTCTGATCTCACAACTACAGGACATTGTTGTATTGCTTGTGTAACCCAGTTACAATGAAGGGTTACAATGTACTTCAAGATAGGTAGAGTGAGATCAGCCACTTAGAAGTGATAGTTTGGTCATGTCCCGCCTCCAGCTTAATGTGATTAGCAGATTCAGCAGGTAGTGAGAATTTCAGCCATTCAGAGTTGATAGTTTAGTCATGTCCCGCCTTCAGCTCAACATGATTGACGGATCACTCTACACCTGCATGATCCATGGTGTTTGTGAGAGAAAGAAGAAACGTGCTCATGTGGGACCGATCAGAATAGGGAGTGGAGTTGAGACAAGTCACTGGAAGTTTGTTAAAGTAGGTGGAGCTTTGAGTGCAGCTGACTGAGAGACAGAGGGTGGCTGGAGCGAAACGGCCAGAACCCGGAGGGTCCCGGTTCTTTTCATTGATCTCGGTAAACTAATAATCTGAAGCTAATGTAGCATGGTGTGTACACGCGCTACGAGTCGGCATGTGTATTGCCTATTGTAGAGATGCTATGGAGAAATGCATAGTTGTTCAATTCAGACAGCGAATTATAGCAGTAAGTGATTGGTAACAATAATGCTATTGAAATAGTAATACTTTGACATGCAATTTAGCTGATACTGTAGCAACTCTTTTATTTTTTAGTTACACAATATGTCCATGTTATAAAGGCAGTGTTAACTGGTTAGTAGTACACACTGACAGAAGATATTAAAATATTATATTGATGTTCATTATTATTGTACTGTTATTTTTGAAGATGTACTCTCACAAGAGAGAGGGCATTACAGAGCCATGGGTAACACCTGTGTTTTCCTAATACTAGATCAAGGTGATACTTAATACATTTGTCATAATGGTTCTATTAAGAAGTCATGATTAATCAGTATTATAATGTGTTGATGTATGCTGGTTATGATTCATATATTGATATTGAGACTTGAACTTGAATTAGAGTGTAATGCAAGGCCTGAACATATTATCATTAAGTGTTATACAGTATGTTTAACTTAATGTTGACCTGCCGGCTCTCCTAGACCTGTTCCACTCCAGGACCAGCAAGAGAGCAGGCAAGATCATTGCTGATGCTTCCCATCCCGGTCACCACCTATTTCAGAGACTCCCATCTGGCAAAAGGTTCCGGGCTATCAAGACCAAAACCTTGCGCCACCTGAACAGTTTCTTCCCCATGGCAGTGGGGCTCACAAACAAGCCCCCTGCATCACACTGACTCTTGAAGATCCTTTCTTATTGATGGCGAGCCTCCCAACATGATTCCATCTGGAAGAAGAGATCCATCGAATATTCCCTGTGGTGGTAGGGTGGTGCTAGTCACCCGGACTGCTACATACACTAATTAAGGGTGCACACTCTTTTCAGGAATTGTCACAGGAACAGTCAGTGTCATTAGTGAACCAGTGGATTGACAAAACACATCAAGACTGATCACAGGAAACGGACTTTAAAGTAAAATGGCTGATTTATTTTAAAGGGCCCAATTTTATTTTCATACAAATGTTTTTCCCAATGCTTGTGAATTATCACCTGCCACTTTAAGTCAGTAAAGTTACATTTACATTTAATTGTTTGTGTATTGTGTGTACTTTCATTTATGGTTATTACAGTCTATGTCCCTCAGCTCCTCATCGGACCTAGTAGATCGTAACCTGGACACAAGTGGGTTACACTTGCAAATGTAGGGGGTTTGTAACTGAAAACCCAGTAACCCAGCCAGCTAAGCTGGTTAACCTTTTGCCTAAGACATGGTAATGTGTGTTGTTTATTTAGGGGTTTGAAAAATGGTGTACTATGTAGACAGTTGCTTTGGGCTTGAATAAAGTCTATTTAAATGATAAGCCTATTATAAACTGACTTACTCTATGGGTGCGACATGAAATTATGTAAAATACAGGATTATCATGCAAAATAGAGGATCGCAAGCATGCTAACGCTAGCGATCTTTTTTTTTTTAAGTTGTGAAAAAGTGACCATAATACATTGAAATGAAATTAAACTAAGATATAACAATCATTATCATAATTTTTAAATTTTTAATCAAGTGATAGGATCGCAGTCAGAGGTGAATACTGTTGCTTTACATAGATATAATAAAATACAAAATCTTTTCAGACACTTTATATCCTTGTCCATATTTTAGCCCCCCTTAGCAACACAAATGCAGCCTAAACTATGGTAATACAGATGTGTTACTGACGCTACTCATTTGCACACCAAGAATAAATCAGACCTGTTAATGATTTTATTAGCTCTAGCTGCATTTAGGCTGCTATGTTGCACAAGAATCCAGCTTTTCAACTAAGCAGCAGATAAACTGGGGATATGAATATGTGTGACATTAACATTATTGTGGGATAAGCTTTATGAAGAACTATGTAGAAAGAAAAGATCACATTATGAGACCTGACTAAAAAAATACACAGATATAACTAAGATACCGAGGGATATTTATGCATTTTATGACTCTCACTCTCACTTTTTTATACATAAGTATTTATCTTAAATGTAGCCTCAGTTTAACATCCTCAATCTAAAGGTTTAAAATCCACTGTAAACTACCTGTCCAGCACCAAATGGCAGATTGGCTAAAGTCAAACACCTGACAGTAACAATCCAAGATGTTTTCTCACAGGAGGAGATAAAAAAATGGACAAGACCCTGAGTGCTGGTGTTTGACCTTGTGAGCTGAATGTGTAAGGAGGGGAGAAGTGGGAGCTGTGTAGGCTGTCACCTCGTATTAAAGTATTTAGATCCTGGGAGTACCTAAAAACATTGATTAATGCAGCTTTAAGTCTCGTCCAAGATATGTTTTGTAAACACACTCGATTTTAGCATCCTTTAGAGCAGTGGTCACCAACCTTTTCGAGCCCAAGATCACTTTTTAATTCCAAACATAAGACGAGATCTAGCACCCTGATATCTTCCAAAAAACCCACTTAGGAGGGTCATATTTATTATTTGTTTGCAATTTCTGTTAAAGGCTGAATGTGCAAGAAATAAATCTACAAAGAGAGGCAGTTGTGCAACTTTTTCTGTTCAATGCACAATATTAAAATTAATATCAATTCATATTTACAATGCAAAATATTTAGCCTCTCAGTTCCACAACATGTTCTGCAGAGGAGCTGCTACTGCAGCACAATGTTTTTGCATATAGGCTTTGATTTGAATATAGCCTCAAATATGATTATAGCCTTGTATGAAAGAAATCCCTTGTACTCAAACAAATACCAGTACTACACAGTATGAAGTCGTGCATCTTCCGCTCCTGCAAATATTTCACAACAAAAGCCCCTTTTGAAACAAGGGAATGGATTCCATCAACAGAAACGCTGGAGTGCTATTATTTTGAAAAGGCATTCAGAAAGTGCTGCAACCATTTGTTTGCTACAAACAGTCTGGACGAGTACACAGAGGCTATGACTTCTTATATCAGCTTCTGTGAGGACAGCTGTGTTGTGCAATAGTAGGTAGACTTGATGTTGGCTAATTATTAATAATCATAAAATATGATTATTAAAATAATAAAAGTATTTATTAAAATAATAAATTTATTAATTAAAAACAATAAAGTTATCAATAAAGAATAATGAAATAATTAATGAGAAACAATACAATTATCAATTAAGAATAATACAATTTGTAATTATAATTTATCAAAGACGGGGCACCACCCTGGTATCAGGGACCAACAATCAATCTGTAAAGATCAGTCTCATAAAATCTCAATATTTACTATGAATGATTATAAAATGAACAGTGAAGGTTTTAAGTTCAAGCACTGGCTATCATAATCCAGCTGTATTCACATACATATGCACAAATAATCACAAAATACCGGTACTTTAAATACAATAGAATTTATTAAAGATAATAACATCAATGTTAATTAATGACTATTATCCCAACAAGAATCCACTCTATCAAAGATCACAACACTAGCACTTAACACGATTTATAACACATGCAATACCTGTGTGTAGGTCTATGTGTGTGTGTGTGTGAGAGAGAAGGGGGAGTCAAGACGTCGTGTTACTGAATTCAAGATGGCGGTCTAACCTCGTGATTTGACGTAGGATCGAATTCAAGATGGCGGTATAAACTCGTGGTTTGACCAACAGGAAATGGAGAACAAAGGGATGCTTTGGTCTATCTCGTGGTTCAAAGCGCCGAATGGCGTTGAGATGCGATCGCACTATCTAGGTCCCAGAACGCGTATAACACGTGAATTGTGTGGATGCAGGTCGGAATGTGTGTGCAGGTGGGTTTAGGAGAAGAGAGAGAGAGAGAGAAAAGAAAACATGCAATGAATGATCAGAGGAGATCTCAAACACCGCCAGAGACAATTTTGCGGGGACTATACCACTCGGTACCCAAGCGGACGAAACTGGGATCCGTACAGCTGTGTACCGATCTTTTAATGGGTTAAAATCTCCGCAAAATGGGTCTGACGATCACAGTGCCGCGATGTGGCCGGAAACGCAGATTCGTCACGACACGCTGGCACGAGAACAATGCGGACTCGGCGGTCCTAAAACAAATGTACACTCAAATAATAACACGCTAATGTTTAAACTAGTCTCTGCCCAGACATAAGCCTCTTACTTGTTGCTGGTCCACGGTTCATTGATGCGCGAGCGGCGCGTTCCGGGAAGACAAGTGAATTGTGCTCGTGGCCTCTAGAACAGCTGATTCGCGCGGTGGCAGCGGGGATTGAGCTGGGCCGGATAGGAGAGAATTCGTCTTGTTCTCCTTGGCGAAAGTTTCTTGCCCTTCCCGGCGAATGTTTCCTGCCCTTCGTGGCGAATGTTTCCTGCCCTTCGTGGTGAATGTTTCTTGCCCTTCGTGGCGAATGTTTCTTGCCCTTCTGCAGGGATGAACAGCTGAGGAGCAGCTGTGGATTTGGATCTGGGAAAAAGTCGGTGGAACTCGGCCTGCGAGTGAATAGACTTTTGCTGCAGTTTTTCAAAAATAAAATCGAGCTTAAAACAGGAAGTTCACAAAAAAAAGGAGAATGAACTTAAGGTAAAAATCAAAATACAAACGTTTGGATTGGTTGCTCCCTTTGAGCGGCTGGATCGTCTGGAGTAACCGGGAGAGGTTGTGGTCAAATCTTCAGTGCCGGGGAATGAGCAATGATTTGAAGGGGGGCTCTGTATTTATTACCTGAGAGGTGTCCGGCCTCTCTCCAGGGGGGGCCGTGGGGTCTGTTGGCTCTCAGCCAATGGAAGGCCCGAGTTTAAACTCGGGCGGCGGTTAAAAAACATGGGGGTCCCCTGAAGCATTCTGGGTGTTTTGCCTCATGGCCGAGACAAAAACTCTAGGCAGGCTTCTCAACTGTCATGTAGGCCTCATCATTATCCTTTGTCTGGGCCTGACCCCAACAGCTGTGTTCCATCACGCACCAGGGTGTGTTACAACAATGACAAACCCTGGTTCACAGCCAAACTCAAAAAGTTAAGGTTGGAGAAGGAAGAGGCGTTCAGGAGTGGGGACAGAGATAGGTTTATAGAGTCGAAATACAGGTTTAGCAAGGAGGTGAGAGAAGCTAAACGTCTGTACTCTGAGAAACTCCAACACCAGTTCTCAGCCAATGACTCTGCCTCTGTCTGGAAAGGGCTTAGGCAGATTACAAATTGTAAGCCTAGAGCTCCCCACCCCACTAACGAGCCACGCCTGGCCAACGACTTGAATGAGTTTTACTGTCGCTTTGAAAGACAATGGGACAGTCCTGACACCATCCCCCATGACACCACCCTCCAGCCCATCAACTGCACCTCCCCCACCATAGCAAAGGCCTGCGCCTTTCCACAACTGCCCACCTCAGAGCCCCCTCCCTCCTCCCCTACCACAGTGATGACTCTCTCCATCATGGAGAGGGACGTCAACAGACTCTTCAGGAGACAGAACCCCTGCAAAGCAGCCGGGCCAGACTCTGTCTCTCCATCAATCCTGAAACACTGTGCTGATCAGCGGTCTCCGGTGTTCACAGCCATTTTTAACACCTCGCTGGAGACATGCCACGTACCAGCCTGCTTCAAGACCTCCACCATCATCCCTGTCCCCAAAAAAACAAAGATCACTGGACTCAATGATTGCAGACCCGTCGCCCTGACCTCTGTGGTGATGAAGGCATTTGAGCGCCTTGTGCTGTTCCACCTCAAAGCCATCACTGACCCTCTCCTGGACCCCCTGCAGTTTGCCTACAGAGCCAACAGGTCTGTAGACGATGCAGTAAACATGGCCCTTCACTTCATCCTCCAGCACCTGGACTCCTCAGGAACCTACGCCAGGATCCTGTTTGTGGACGTCAGCTCTGCCTTCAACACCATCATTCCGGCTCTGCTACAGGACAAGCTCTCCCAGCTGAGTGTGCCTGACTCCACCTGCAGGTGGATCAGACTTCCTGTCTGACAGGAGGCAACACGTGAGGCTGGGGAAGCATGTTTCTGATTCCAGGACCATAAGCACCGGTTCCCCTCAAGGCTGTGTTCTTTCCCCTCTACTCTATTCCCTGTATACCAACAGCTGCACCTCCAGTCACCAGTCCGTCAAACTCCTTAAGTTCGCGGACGACACCACCCTCATTGAGCTCATCTCTGGTGGGGATGAGTCCGCCTACAGGTGGGAGATTGACCATCTGGTAACCTGGTGTGGTCAGAACAACCTGGAGCTCAATGCTCTGAAAACAGTGGAGATGGTTGTAGACTTTAGAAGGAACCCAGCCCCACCCACCCCCATCACCTTGAGAGACTCCCCAGTCGACACTGCGGAGTCCTTCTGCTTCCTGGGCACCATCATCTCCCAGGACCTCAAGTGGGAGCTGGACATCAGCTCCCTCACCAAAAGAGCTCAACAGAGGATGTACTTCCTGCGGCAGCTGAAGAAGTTCAACCTGCCAAAGACAATGATGGTGCACTTCTACACCTGCATCATCGAGTCCATCCTCACCTCCTCCATCACCATCTGGTACGCTGCTGCCACTGCCAATGACAAAGGCAGACTGCAGCGTATCATCTGTGATTGGCTACAATCTGCCATCTCTACAGGACCTGTTAGGACCCTGAGGCGTGCAGGTAAGATTGTGGCCGATCCTTCCCACCCGGGTCACAAACTCTTCGAGGTACTTCCCTCCGGCAGGAGGCTGCGGTCTATCAGGACCAAAACCTCACGCCACAAGACCAGCTTCTTCCCGGCTGCAGTTGGCCTTATCAACAAGGCCCGGGACCCCCACCTGACTTGGACTCTTATCCCGCCCCCACGCCTCAAGTCTGTGTTACATTAACACACATTACATTGCATATTGCACATTCACATTGCACTCCTGTTTTGCATTTTACTTTACTTTTTATATCTTTTATATCTTTTTATTTTATATATTGTTTTTTTCTTATGTGTAGTACTTAGTGTTTTTATGTTTTATGTTCATTGTATGCACCTATATACCAAGGCAAATTCCAGGTAGGTGTAAACCTACTTGGGAATAAATACATTCTGATTCTGACATATATTCATCAGATAAACATTAAACCCAGTGAAGACTGGGAGATCGACCGGTAGATCGCGATCGACGGGTTGGCGACCACTGCTTTAGAGCGACAAGCTGCACCCTGCCATGGAGGACCAAGAGGGAACAGATTTTCAGATGACAGGGGGAAACTTCACTGACAAACACAGTTTCAGTGATGGAGGAAGTACTCAGACATTTTACTTAAGTAAAAGAACAACCTGGACCTTTTTTACTTGACGGAAAGAGTGTGAGTACTTTTTTTTAAATACTCATCAATGTTTTGAAAGCAAAAGTACTTGCATCATGAACTGTGCCTATTGTATATTCTGCTTAATACAAGAATAACACATACTCATACTCAATGTCATATTCATGAAGAATGCTGCAGATGATGCTACTAATAAAACATCCTACATGAGAAATGTACATAAGTAAAGTAATAATTAAGTAAATATACTATCACCACACAACATAATACCAACTCAATTGTTGCTAGATCAAGGCTGGATGGTTCCATAAACACCATGATGGGATTTAATATCCTCCATGAGGGTGTTATTACATGATGGATGCAAACGAAATGTGAGGATTACAATGAAAATCTTAATGAGTGTGACTTCGAAGTCTGGCCCAGAGCAGCTTCATTGAAGCAAACGTGTAACTTTGCAGTGCGGATTAATTAAATCCTTCACGGTCACTGAAGCTGATCATGCAGTTTTATAAACACTGAAAGCATATGTACACAATGAGTGAAACAATAGTCTTAGACAGAGTTGTACTGTCCCCAATAAATCCAGGTTTGCAGCCTGGCATCAATCTGCATCAAGACTTTTGTTTTTGTTTTGTTTTTTAATCTCCTATTTATTTATTCATTTATGACGGTTGACTTTTCAGTAATTTACAGTGTACGCAACCACATGTCCTTATATAAGATAATGTCTGTTGCTAAAACAATTGTGTGAGATTGTGAACTCAGCTGAATTTTCCTGAGGAGATGAATACAGTATCTATCTCTATCTATCTTCTAAAGGTAAGTCTGGAATGGTCTTCTAACTGTTAATTTGCTGTTAATGTGATGGGAGGTCTATAACCCACATTCAAAAACCAAATGTACTCTTCACTTCTGCTTACTATTATGATTTGACTTAATGTATTTTTTTACCAACCAGCAAAGAAAAGATGGCAATACCAGGTCTTACAAAGACAAATGTTGGATATAAAGAACACACTGTATAAACTATGTACAGTATTTTCTCAAGACAGCTACATAATTATGTTTTTTCATTACTAAAGGAATTAAGCTCACACTATTCATCACTGACTTTCAGCTGACATATCCATTTGATCTACAGTTGGTAGGAAAAACTGTATTAGTGCAGCTTTAAAACCACTCTAATGAGTTACCCTCCGCTCTATGGAGCATGTTAGCATCTTTCAGCTCTTGTTTTGGTCATGTAGACTACTACCTGAATGCAGCTGACATTTTTAATGGAAAAGCTCACCTTTGCACATTACCTGCTCAGCAGACACATTTAGAAACTATCTTAAGAACACAGTGGAGCATTATCCATTTTAGGAGCGACATATTTTTCAAACATTACTGCAAATGCAGCCCTAATATTGCCCTGTGCCTACTAGTCAGGTCAAAATAAAACTTTTGTCACAGCTTAACTCCTCCCACCTATTCCAGACCCGACAAGAGGCTCTTTATGCTGCCTCCGCTGTGTTCTTTTCTCTTCCTGCTACGCCCAGGACTGTGAGCGTCGTCCACACAGAATGTGAAACCTGGAAAACCTCTGCTGCCAACTACAACTGAGAATAGCCAGGCCTACCACCCTTTGTCCCTGCACTGTTCGACCAGATCCTGGTATTTGGTGGCTTTCCTGTCTGAATGTGATCAGCCTCACTCAAGGTGATGACTTGGATGCTGGGGGTCAAAGTCACCTCCCAGACATACACTCCAATTCAGTACTGAAGATGATAACCAGGTTTAATTTGTAACTATTTTATGTAGAAATCTTAAAATATCAGTATAAAAAGGTAAGAGAATAACAGGAGAGAACAATTTGTGATGATCCGCTCTGGTTAGGCCTCACTATACGGACGTCATGCTCACCGCTCACCTAGTCAGGCTGCAATGAAGCAATCTATTCTACCTTTTTTCTTACTTAACTGCTCTGCTGGATAAACCAGTTCAACCAACATGAACAAACACACTACAGAAGAATCATTATGATTCTGCCCATCCCAACAGTCAAAGCAAGGTATTGGATTCACACCTTTCAATCTGATTTGAACTCTCAAACCGAAAAGGAATCTTTCTCCAGGCAGTTGGTGAAGGTAATGTGTATTTGTTAAGTTTGTATGTATGGGTTACTCACCTCATCTATACTCAGTAGTCTGGAATTATGATTATTCTATAGCAGAGTTTTTAGTTTTGAAATTGGCTATTGTCTGTCATGTGTTTTGATTATGTGTGAAGTGGATGGGACGTGAATTTAGCATCTTCAACCAGCTCAACCCACCACATGGAGGACAAGCTCATATGTGTGACTGTGGCATCTTTTAAAACTGGCACAGAGGAAGAATCAGTGAATAGACTTTAAGGAAATTTAAGTTTCTCACATGCATTGTAAAGAGGACTATAGATTGCATTAATGTGAAGTTCATGAATCCAAAATGCAGTTTTAAGCAAACACAGACCGTGAACTCAATTTTTTTAAATAAAATTTGTTTCCTTTTTTAATGACAGACATTGGACCAAACAGAATGTGGCTTCTACAGATCATTCAGATGGATCGCTTGTCTGGATACCGAACTGTAAACTCCACAAAATCATCATGAATCAGGACTTTTAAGAATTTCTAAGGACTGACTGACACAAAGAAGTGGACAATGTAAAGACACGAAGATGAGCAGGAAACAGCTACAACAGGAATGAAAGTTATGGCAACAAAAACTGATGGGATATTGAGATAGCAAAATGACTGTTGAACAAGAAGGTGAAAAGTATCTTACACTAATGGAGGAATCTCTCACAGTTGAGATCTTTTTGGTTTCCGCGGAAGCCACTAAAAAGAAGATTCAACAGCATCTGGCATAATCTGAACAAATTTACTAATGTTTCAGCTCCACATCCCAGGTAAGATGCGATTCTAAGTTATCTACCCTAAGTTATCAGACTTGTCATTTTATTATATTTATTTTTTATTTTGGAGACTTAGTACTGAGGAATTGATGTAAGTGTCTTGCCTATACAGTTTATTTTGCCAGACTATCCACAGCTGTTTGAGGGACTCCTCAAAGAATCCCAGAGCTGTTGAGAACTAAGGCCTGAGATAGGCACAAACATGCCTGAACATTACATCTTAGCAAGACAAAAATACCAAAGCTTTAATCACAGATGGAGGAAGTTAGGGTGGGCGAAGGAGTGGGCATTAAGAATCAACAGAGAGAGAGAACTAACAGCTTATAATTACTCGACTAGCACACTTGCATTATATTCTGAATGAATACACTATGAATAGTTAGTTGATTCTAAACAAGTTTCAGTTCCCTGTCTAAACTTAATGCAAAGCTTAATTTATTTAATGTTAACTTAACTTGTATCTATGGTTAAACTCATGTATGTTAGATCAGGGTTTCAGTTAAAGCATGAAAAAATGGAAGCTAAACTGATTGCAAAGTAGTTTGGTGACGCATCGCGAGACTGGTCTTGGTCCCACAATGCATCGCGAGAATGTTCCCTGAGCAAAGACGCAATGATGTCATCGTTTTTCAGTTAGCAAGGAAGCTACACCATAGCATTATTGCCACACGCCAACCGACCGTTGAAGGGCCTGTATTCTTGGGATAATCACAAAGCGTGAACTAAAAATGGTAAGATTGTTATTATATATGAATATGTTCTATGCAATATTTCTTCATACCTTATCTTGCTGATACGTTTTTAGTCTGTTGACAAACAAGACGAGCACGTACATACGTGTCACAAAAAAAACCCTGTAAACCATGACAGATAGTTTTAATCTGCTTCTATCTTTAGAACTCTTTAACAAAGGAACTGGCTTTTCTAGTCTAATACAACATTTGATTTTCTTGTTGTTTGCTGCTCAGGCGCGACCCATTGAAGACGAGTGGCTGTCTTCTCCGGTAAGTACTGTTGTGCCACCTCGGGGCACCACCCTTCAAAGGAAGGGAAAAGATAGCCAATTTATTGATTAAGTCTCATAAAGGTTCTAACTACAAATTTGGAACTCTGATTAACAATTAAATTAATAACTATAACCAAAATTACCATATAGATAATTAGCTAAGTTGAAGGATATGGAGTTCTTGACAGTGTAGAGGTTGGCAAAATTCACTTATGCAACATTAATGAAAAAACATTTGTGAAAGAAAAACATTTATTATGAATATAATAAAGTATAAAAACACAAATTACTAACGGTCTAATTGCTAAACAAAGATAGGTATATGTGTATACTCTGCCTCAATTTTTTAAGGATTTTGAAAATGAAACTGAAAACAAACGGAACGTAAATCCAGAAATCAAAACACAAGAAAAAGTCCACAACATAAATCCATGCAACAAAAAAACCTGAAAAATCTTCTTTTGCAGACTTATTATTTAACCATGAAATATTGGCTCTGTGATAAAACACTTGTATACTCTAACTCTGGGGTCGGCAACCTTTTTGACAATAAGTGCCAATGTGAAATTCTTTTGTTAATTAGTGTGCCATATCAACATTTTGTTAACATTAAGTTTTATTATTGAACCACATTAATATTTCCAACAGACATGTCCTTTTATTCCATCCATATTGGCTATATATAGAACAACACTTTAAAGAAACATGTTTATATCATTATGATTGCAATAATAAGTTTGTCATTAACCCCACCAACCACACTCATATTCAGAATTGCGAAAAGCTTGCTTCAGTCGCATGGTTTTTGGCAGTGGCAAAGAGTTTGAGAGAGTTTGCTTCTCATACCTGGACACTGCACGTTTGATTAATTCTCCCTTGTCTGCCTGATCCTTGAAACTTCTTTCGTGCTTTGTCTCAAAGTGGCGCTGAACACTGGACGTTCGGCACACAACATTTTCAAAACATAACGTGCACACAGCACGGTCCTTATGAAAAACAAAGCCATAGTCTTCTGCCCATGAGGGCTGAAATGCCCGTGTCTTCGTTTTTTTTAGCTAGCGGGCATGCCATCACCAATACACCTGAACGGCTGCACTTCACGGAGATTCATGTGGGAAAATGCGAGCAGCGCCGGCTGGGAGGCGTCTTCTTCTTATTATTTAATGGCGATTGGCATCCAGCCTATGGCGCATTACTGGCACCTAGTTGCTGGGAGGTGTTAACATCAATCAAGCTAAATAATACAGGCTGCGTGACGGCAAAACCTTTGAAAGTGTTTTTAATAAGAAATCGCCTGTGTGCCAATGATGATGGCCTTAGGTTGCTGACCCCTGCTCTAACTGATCACTGTTTGTACAACTTTACTCCGTAGGTACAATGTGAGACCAACCCTACTGGTTCCAATGGAGTTGTGGTTTATGAAGACATAGTGTATAACCTACATCCAGTGTCTAGTTGGGAACCTGATTATTATGAATATGTGAGTCCTGAAAATTTAAAATGATTTATTCACAAAAATGTTTTTGACCCATCTGTCTTGCTGACCCCTGTGGTGCTCCTGATTCCCAGGTTGGGAGCCGCCGAAATATACATCATGTGTCATCTGTTGCCAACTCAACTGGTGTAGGTAGAGGACTGGAGCAGCGGTGGAGCTCAGGTAAATGGAGAAAATACATCTATTCAGAGTCAGAATCATCTGAACAATCTCTTCTTTATTTGAGGTTGATTTACTAAAATCAATATTGTGAATGTTTATAGATTGGAGAAATCACGTGACGGACAACAGACAGATATGGCACCATGGACATTGGCTGTGTGGGAGCTGCAACGCACATCTGCCTCATTGTCCTTCATGCCTGACTGAAACAACACATAGACGGGCTTTTACATGGTAATTTCACTATTAAGCTGCTGTCACATATGCACTGTAGTTCCTCCGTATTCTCTCTGGAGGAGGTGCATGTGTGAACGCAAATGTCCAAGTGAGACGCTTCGTAGTGTCCTCCTGACCTCCTAGTATAATGTCCATAGACATCCAGCAGAATCCTATGTGTGAATCCAGCAGGGGATCCCCGCTGGATTCACCATGAGCAAGTGGGGGGGTTGATGACGCTTCTAACACACGACAGATGCAAAAAATACACAAAAAGAAAACAAATATCTCCAGGGAGAAAAAGCAGTGGCATACACGTAGAAGACACCGACAAACACACAACACCGACGCTGGTGTTTTAGTGATGGAAACACAAGCATGTGATCTTCACAGCAGATTTAATACGTTATATACGTTTCTGTGTTGTTGTGAATGTGTCTGAGCGGAGAATCTCCTGCTGTGTTGTTCATGTGTGAAGGACAAACCCAATTCGGAGCCGAACCAGACGTCACACTACAGTTTTGTTCCATGTAGCCCACGCAGGGATGTGCCAGTTCACATTTTTTGATTATTGGAGATTGTGATCTTATTCTCTTTTATTACTATTAAGATTTTTGCAGGGGAAACAATGTTGTGTCTGTAAATGTTTAATTTACCTTACCATTTCCAGGACGAATAAAGTAAACATTTCTATAGGAAATTTGTCACCCTCCAAATTAGTAACTGATTTGCGCGGCGTGAATTTGTCGAGGATGAAGAGAAACCTAAGAACTGCTGCTAACATTATTTAATAATTCACAGCCTGATTACATTTGCCTCTTTTTTTGCAATTCATTTGTATTCATTAATATTCACAGGATGTCAAAACGTTTGGGCTGTTCATTTGTTAAACAGGAAGAAACCAGAGGAGGATAAGGGAAAGATAAGGAGAGTGAATTACTCAGTTATAACTTAGTTTTCATCATCTAAAATCTGATAATTTAAAATGGATAATATTTCTCTCTGTCTTTTATATTAAGAGGTAGGGTGGAGAAGTGGAAGAGTACAGCACAGACACGTTTATGTTTGGAACTAAAGCTGGCCCTCCTGCAGCCACGCTCTCATTGAGACTAAAGTGATAAGGACTGTGAATCGGTGTCAATCACTGAAAAAGTTTAAAGCCTCTGAACTTTACACTTCTACATCAAGATCCTATTTAATCATATCATGGGGAAGTTTAATCTAGCCGATAGCCGATACCGATACCGATATTTGTTTATTACTTGAATAATATGAAAAACAGAAAAAGTGACAAGTGTAACTTTAGATGCCATGGATGGACATAGACACCTATTCAGCCAAACATTTAACAGTATCACCAGGCCTACTCAAGACATCATCTCAACTGTAAACAGATGCTTGCAATGCAGCCTTACAAAACACTAGCATAAACCCTTAGGGAATGCCATATAAATTCAAGTCAAGATGCAGTGCTACTACTAGCCTGCTGTGCAACACAACACAATAGGAGGCTCTGATTACAACAAATAAAATAAAAATATTTTTCGATGAAAACTGCCTGCCATACAACTACCTACTCAATGACAAAAATGTTACTTTCTGTACTTACAGTAACATAGAGTAGACCAATACAAATATTATATTTGTTAAATTAAATAACAGCCCAATAAAAATATTTTGTTAAACAAATTAAATTAAATAATTGAAAAGTGACTAGAAAAGCAACATAAAATTAAATAAGTATGAAAAATAAAATAAATACAAAGTCAAATAGGGCTATCTTTCACAGTTTCACCTCTTGTATTTTTCATACACAATACACCTTCTTGTGTATCCATTGCAGTAGGCTGGCGGAGTTGAACATGGGCCAAAACTAAATAGACACAAAAAAAAGCCTTCCCTTATAGTGGGCCTCTACTTCCTAGTAAGATGCATGTTTTTCTTTACAAAGACGAGCATCTCTGCCTTGTCAGGGGCCAGTCTATTTCTCTTCTCATCCAAAATGTGAGCCACAGTGCTGAAGAGCCGCTCACTGTCCACGCTTGTGCATGGGGCACACAGGTATTTGCGGGCGATTTGCGCCAGTGCTGGAAAACGCTGGTGATGTTCCTGCAAATATCTGAGTGCAGCTTCATTTCTGGGTTAAAATCATTTTTCAGTCTGTTTCCTGGCGCGATACGCTCGCTCGCACGCCGAAACCATCGGTGAAGGGCGCTGGCGCATCGCAGCCCATGTGAACCGCACAAAGGTTTAACGGGGGTGGATGGGAGGCGCCTGGCTTTCCTTGGCGCTGCGCGGCACGGCGCTTCAGCGCCCGGTGTAAACCCGGCGTCAGTGTACCATAATCTGGATGCCAGATTGGCAGGCTGCAGAAAACATACCAATGAACATCGGCCAATGTTATCGGTGAAAGTCAAGTTTATTACCGATACGCCGATGGCAGTAAACGAGGCGAATATCGGCCGCTACCGATATACGGCCGATACATCGGTGCACCACTAATTATATGTTAAATTTATTGTTGTTTTTGTTTGTTAATTCGCTTTTTTACCTGAGCTTATCTGACATTGTCATGATTTCCCTAGATGTTAATTTCTCACTCAGCTCTGAGTTTGATTGAGTCTCCTTACTGGATATTTGGAGTTGTGTCAAACCCTCATGAATATCCTTGTTTTCCTGATACCAGGTCAGGTTTAAATTGTTTTGCCCGACCCACCCGACCTGTTATAAGTGCCAAGCCACAAACATATGCGTAAATCTGTGACCCAAACCCGACCCGCAGCCTCCCATCAGTGTTTTTTACCTTTCTCTGTGTGTGTGGGTGCGTGCGATTGTGTGTGCATGTATCGTGAGCCTCTGTCTTTTAACTGTGACGTGTATGACCACATAAATTCCCCCTTGTGGGATAATAAGTTTACCTTAACCTTCCTGATTCAAACCCTATTATCAATCAAACAACAACAAAAATGTTTTATAGCCAATATAAGTGAATTACAATTTGCCTCATAGGGCCTAACAAGGTGCAACATCCTCTTCATCAGGGGAAAAGAAAGCACAGAAACCTCAGAGAGATTCACATCGATAAAACGCATGCATTGACCAGAACTGTAATTGTAAATAGGTGATAAAGCTGCTGATAAGCTCTGACAGACCGGACTGATTATAATTCATAGTGCAGAGAGACTTTACTGTATATTTCAGAAAAACACATTATTAAAAGCCAATGCATAAGAGGACCTGCACCATGTGTGTGTCTGTTTGTGTTCCTGTACTTGGGGTGGGGGCTATTCCTTATGTTGTGGGGACAAGAAATTACAGGATATAATATGTACCCTACTTTATTCAAATACAATCACCTTGAGGACGAAGAAATTAGTTTGAGGGATGAGAATTAAAGTTGTACAAAATATAGCTCCAACTGGTGCCTTTTCTGTCAGGATGTGTGAAGATGGAGTGAGCAGAAAGAATCTCTCTTTTGCATTGTTCCTAGAGAAAATGGTACCTTGTTACCAACCAGTCATCTCAGCAGGTCGTCCGCTAGCTGTCTCAGGCCTGGAGACACAGAGGTGTCAAAACGCGGGACGTGGGAGAGATGGAGGAAAAGAACATGAGGCAATTTCTGAACTGAATTAAAAAATTAAATTTCCCCTCTAAGTCATAACTCAAACAATGTTAAAAGACACAGAACACATATTGATATCATTGGGAGAGTGCCATTATCCGTAATGCGCATCGCAGATAAACATAGATAAATCTTCTTCTGGACCTTTTAATAGCTAATTCAGCTTTTAATGATGCTCCAAAATATGACCTGCCTCTAGCTGCCATTACAAGAGGCCATTTGATAAGCTCTCCTTCTCCTCATGGTTTAAACCTTTCTGTTGGCATAAAAACTGGGCTCATAAGATGGTGCTGTTCATTTTCACTCAAAAGCAACATTTCACAAGCTGCTTTCAGACATGCACTGAACTCTGGAGAACCTTCTCTGGACTTTCTCCGCCTGGCCCCCTTGTATATAGTCCGCAGAAAGTCTGGGGGAGCCGATGTGAGCACACATGTTAGAAACGTCATCAACACCCCCACCCACTCGCGGTGACTCTTGCAGAGGATCTCCGGCTGCCCTGGACTTTCTGGGGCGCTGACCCGAGAAACTCCACAGAAAGTCTGGAGGCTGTCATGGGGACATTTGCATTCACACATACCGCACATTTCATCTGTATCATCTGTACATATTGTAACAACTGCTTGTAGTTTTGGAGGGAGTTAAGTCTTTAAGATTCATTGTCTGTCTCTGTTCTTTTCCACAGGTGGGGTCAGGACCATCTCAGTATGAAAGACATCATAATAATCCTGCTGCTGATTTGTGTGATTATTTTGCTCCTTGTAATCATTTATAAACTGTAAAGAATTGACTTTAGAATTAACAGTAAATACCTGGCAAAAAAAGTTGCCAATAAAGTACTGTAAAATTCCTGTTAATCACTGTAAATTACAGAAAAACGTAATTAAATTATTATATTTAGTTTTTTTAATGAGACCAGGCATACTGTTCATCCAAAAGTCATCAACATTGCATTAATGTCTCTTCACCTGTTCAATTAAAACGGAGCCAGAGCTGCAACAAAATAAAACTTTTATTGACACTCAATACAGTTTCGCAACGTTTTAAGAACATGGTGTCCTTTTTTTCAGAACAACTCTTCAAATCAGAACCTTAGCTAGAGAGAACAGAAAAGATGACATTAACTGGAATATTTCAGGACACCAGCCACTCAGTGGAATTCACATTGACCAGAGTTTCAACATAGTCAAACATTATTCAAACTGACAACATACTCGGCTTAAAGGCCCAATCTGAAACCAGGACCTGAGGTAAATATTACCTTTTTTCAGTGTGTTTGAAATATCAGCAAAAGATGTGAATACTAATTAAGTTAGTTACTTAATTAACTGTTAAGAGAAGAACAATGTCCATTCACATAGTGAGGAAGAGAACAGTACTCATGTTTTACGTTTGACTTACACTCAAAGCCATTCAAAGTCCATTAATCTCTTGAGAAAGAAGAGACGTGAAGACTGACAGAGTTGTTCCTGTTTTCACGCACCTTCCCACTTCTTCGGCTGCCCAGCTTTGCCGTCTTGGTGCCTTTGGTTAGATTGATCCAACAAAACATCTGAAATCACAAAATCACACGAAAAGAAACTTCATGAAAAAACTGAGCTAACAGCTCCTCTAAAAGAGGGAGCAGAATGTCATATCACACCACTGCACAGGCCACCTAGTGGCTCTAGTGGGTAGTAATGCTGCCATTCAGTATTAAACTAAATTGTTCCAAAGTAAGGAGTGGTCTGAGGGGACCATAAAATGGGTAGGAAAAATCATTGAAGATTCAGTTAATATATATTCTGTTGTGGATTACTAAAAATATTTTTGGCATGTTTGTTGTGGTTTAAAATATTGTTTGGTAGTTGTCCCACTTTGCTGCCACTGTTGTTGGGCTAGTCATGAGATCTTCAATTGAAGGACTCTATGCCCAGGGTTATGTCCATGCAAGGACGTCAGTGCTGGTTGGTAAGACCAACCCTTAAGACAAAAAATCCCAACTATTCCCATCACTCTGTTTTTCACCACAAAGTGATTTCTTAAAAACTTGTCTGAGTCTCAATACCCTGATGAAAACCCCCACCCATAAATAACTGATGGTCAAAGTCAGGGTTGGGAGTAACTTGTTAATTTTAATTAATTCGTTAAGAAATGTAACGAATTACTTAAAATTAAATAACGGCATTACAATTACTGAATTACTAAATGGGCTTGTTACTTTTGTCTTATATGGAAAACTGCAGAGGGCAGCAGACAAAGGCAGTCTATTCACCGGATTTCGCGGTTTATGATCCAACATCATTGCTGTTGCCTTGCACATCCACATGTTTAACTGTTACTATAAAACATGTCCTTTATATAGTCTCGGTCTGTGCAATGCTCAACAACAGATTTTAAAAAACTGTATACATTACCTAAGACAATTAGTCTCGGAGAGTCAGGAAGTGGCAGTGTTCTTTTGGCGTCAGCTGCTGTTAACACCTAAAAGAAAAAATACATAAACAAATGACAGTCATTTTCCATAGCTTAACTGTTGAGGGTAACAAGATCATAGCAATATATTTGCAAAAGCTTCAAACTATATTAATTTCAAACTTACTGTACATCTGCTTGCAAAAGTTATACCTGCTTGAACAAAAAAAAATTGTCTCACAGATGATCAGTGATCGGTGGGAAAAAACAGCAGGGTATCCCTACTACAAACAATGAAATCCAAAACTTTCAGTAAAAATAATTTGTTGTGCATTCATTATCCTACATAAATGTGACAAATGTATATGCATAGTGGATCACAATACACAGCTTTGAATTTTATGAAATGAGCTTTTCTGTTTTGAGTGCTTTCTAAACATTAATCTAAGACATACCTTCGGTTTGCCAAGCGTTGAGAAGCCTCCGACACTGGATAGGTGTGATGTTGGCAGGGAGATCCTCTTCTTTGATGAACTGCAGGTCAGATTTGGATTCCACTCCAATGCTTGCCAACTTGTTCAGGAGGGACTGTAGTTTGTCCTCTGGTAGGCTGGGTAATACCACCAACACAGCTTGTCTGATGTCCTCCCCCAGTACTGACATGTCATATCTGGGAGGGAGGGGTAAAATCTAATCACTGATGTGTCATTCAGCTTGTACACCATTAATGGACAATAATCAAGGAGAGCTTCTTGCTTAACACACATGTAGTTTGAGCCCTGGACTACCCCTGTTAGACTGTGAATACCCAAATCAGCAAGTTCCACAGCCAACTGCCTCCCCACAATAAAGTAGACAAGATGAATGCCAAATCTCTCTATTTCAAAACACGACTTAGCTACAATATTGGGAAATTGTAGTCACTGACACACTGAAGACAACATTGTTCTCACCAAAGATCTGACTTCATAACCTTATGTTCGCGCTGACTGAGGTGGTCTGGTCGCTAACTTTCTTGGGGCTCTGCTCCCATGCTCTCATGTCAAGGTCGTCTTTCAAACCGCCTCGTGCAACGCAATCGATATCAACAGTATTTAACTGTAACATGCACCATCTCCAGTCAGAATACAACTTGCCTGTAATTTTACAATGTGTTATTGTGGAAAAATGCTGTCAGCTACTGTAATTATTTTGGACCCATGATGCATTGCGATATACAGATAAACTTCGTAAAACGACAGAACAAGAAGTTACTGTAAAATGTTACTGCAGAAACACCTCTCGAACTGCTTTTTCTAATTAATAAATAGATTTGGATTCATATAAATTATCCTTAGAGCATTTTAATTGCATGTATATGTGTTTTAATGTATTTCCCAAGTGTTAGCATCTGGCTAGAATTTTTAGACCACGCTTTGAACTTGACCTTTTGACAGGCATGGAAGACACACAGATGCCACATACACCCACCAGCTACCATGTAGCACATGATGTGATAATAAAATAGTTTTTAAATGAGTGTGATTCAAACCTTGGCCAAACATTTGTCAGGTTTGCTCAGGTCTTAAAACCAAGCCAATGTGTCAAACAAAGGACATTATTCTGACTTTATTAAACAGGATGTACCCAGCAGCTTGTGAGCCACTATCGAAATGTAACTCTAAATAGTTTGAATGCTGAGCCCTGTACAAAATCTCAGCAGTGCTAAAAGATTTCAAGATTGAGCATTTCAAACTGGAGTGAGACTCCCCTCACGTCAGAGCTACCTCTAAAGACAACAGGCAGTTTAATCTGGGATTTCATGCTGGAAAAAGTCAGCAGTGGCCATGTTTGTTGTTGACAACATATCATTTGTGGAGTCCTGGGTTAGTAATTACAAATCATTAGAGTCCCCCCCCCCTCTGATGAAAGTGGTGCTGTAAAGAGAGGACAGGATCAGTGTCATTAGGAGGCTGGATGCTGGCAGGTGAGTCCCTGGACTGAGCACAGAACACATAATAGCTCAAAGAGGCAGCATGGAAAAGGAAAAGAGTACAAATACACTGTGGGATTGTTCTCTGAAGTGAGACAATCAGTGGCACTGGGCTGTTTGGTGCATTCTTGATTAGAACTAAAAACCAACTGGTGCAAAATTAGTTTAATTTACTGAGCACTAACAAGACCTAAGTACGGGGGAAAGAAGAGGTTAGAGAACCGTGGGTAATTTGCGTTGACGAAAGCCTTTGATAAATGATTTTACAAATTACCAAGCACCTGTTTACATTTGTTTCTGAAACACTTATCTTGTTTGATGTAATCCTCTTCACATCCTGATAGTCATTAATAAATTAAGTAAATTAAGCCGTTGTTTCATTCTGTCTGAATGAAATGATTGGTCGGCGGAACCTGTCTATCACTAACCGACCTGGCCATGCTCTCGCTGCACATAACTGGAGTCTTCAGCCAGGGACACATACACTGCTGCAGCAGAGACCATTGGTATATTATATTATATTAACAGACAACTTTGTTTCTGAGTGGAACAAAAGAGCGTGTTGATTTACGAACGCCGGATCAAAAGTGAATCTCTGGTTGACTGGAAGGTTTCCGTGGCGTCGCAGTGAATCCAGCTGGTTTGACCGAAGCAGGGGAGTGGGCAGGCTGGTGATTTCTTCCACAGCAAGCAGACAGGATCTGACAAGACTGAGGACAACTAGGATTACAAAACACAAAACAGGCAACAAGCAAGGACATCAAAAATCGAAACTCCCAAAGAGAACGACATTACAGAATGGACTGAACAATCCAGTGATGAGTGACTCTTTTTTGATTTTGTATTTATACGTATAGACAAATAATTAATCATCATGCATCTCCTCTCCACTGGAACAATCTTGATTTGTGCCTGTACTTTTTTAGTTTAAACTATATACAATTGTTACATATAAAACTGAGTATGCGTGCAAGCATGAACAATATGCTGGTACATCAGGTGAAATGAGCAGAGCAGCACCATGTCATTTTTTGATGAGCAACAGCGTCCTCTGCAGTCCCTGGTATTTCTGTTGGGCTCCGAGTCTGAGCAGTTCAATGGTTTCAATGAACAGAAAACAAAGATGATCAATCACTTGATCAAAGCTTCATACGTATAGTCCCACTCACTGAACTGAGGCATGGCCAAACGCTCCATATTCCTCTTGATCCCTGGCTTTGCTAACCCGGAAGGGCCGTCTGTGTAATGAACATGTCAAACTCATTTTATAATTCTTGATATTTTCAAAGTTCCCACCTAATGTTGGAGATGAACTCTGGTTTTTAATGACTTCTAAATCTTTTGAACTGATCTATAGTTTGGCATTACTCACAGACTTGAGCCTGATTATGACAGTTATGAGCGGCTGACTATCGGTTAGGAACTTCTAAGGGAGACGGTTACCTGCTCAGCAAAGTTAGTACTTGAACAGGCATCACTATTGAAAGTCAGTGAACCATCAAACTGACTTTGAAGCTTTGATTTATGGTAAAATTGTCCCATAGTGTTGCATTAAATATATTACACATATATTAACACTTGTATTATACAAAATGCTTGGATTCTGACATCTTAAGTTTATCTCCTGTTTTTAGTACAATTCTTGTTTCACTGAGATATATATAAAAGTACATACAGTGCCTGCCTACATGGTGAATTGAACTCTGTACCTGTTTTTTTTTTAAGCGCCACACAACCCACTTACATCACCTACGTGTGTACTTGTATAACCTGAGCTTGCTTTCATAAAATCCTCCAACGCTCTCTTGGCAGTGCAGGAGAACATTTTCTTCTGTTTTGTGGGTGGTGAAGATGCAACTGAGCAAGATCCTCCTTTATCTTTCACACAAGGTTCAAACGCTTCACTTCTCTGAGTTACTCGTTTGTGTCTGTGGGTGAGACGTCTGAAGAGCTGACTATAGTCGCTGACCTGACCTGAAATCTGGGTTGGACTGCTGTGGCGTGCTCTTCTTTGAACACCGCTAAAAAGTAGAGCTACAAGCTACAAAGATATGCTAAATACTGGATAAAAACAAGTAGGCAGTCTATATACTAAGTCTATTTAATTATTCATCAAAAGACCATCAGGTGCTTCACATGTGGCGCTGGGGAAGGCAAGAACAGATGTTGGATCAGCGTACAATGGTGCATGATGTTCTGTCTGCTTAGTGAAGATGTCTTCAACAGGTACAGGACGCTGTGGACCCGGACCCAGGGGGAGTCTGAGGCAGCTGCCCTGAGAAAGAGAGGTAAATGCTATGTCACGTTGTCCAGTCAATCCTCTAGAGACAACTATCTTCTGCCTTCTGCATACAGTAACTTAATACCATATATTATCATTTGTTGGGAAACATACAGTGTCCACAACATGCTGTTGCACCTGTCCCATCCATTGTTAGCAGGATAAACAACCTGAAATGTTTTAATGAAACATCTGGCAATTGAAATGTGTTGCTTGATAATGTCCACGATAAAAAGGAATGGATCATTGAATTTTCAATCTTCAGATTGAAGAGTAAAAGATTTTTGGGGTACAGTTCTACAAAAATCTAAATGAAAGGTTCAGGTTTGTTTGAAAGGGAATGGATTAAAACTTAAAAAAGGGAAGCTGTAAGAAATTCTCGAAGTCTTTATTCCTTTGTGGAAAATTAATTCCTCATCTTTGATGAGTGGATTGAAATCGAAAATGTATAAAGGCATTCTGTTTATTTAGATACTTTTCTTCTCTTTACGCCCACAAGGCTCTTTACACTATGTCACATTCACAGACAGATTCCTGCAGCACTCCTCCATGCAGCACTCTCCTGAAACACATCATTCACACTCTGTTCCAAGGACACTTTCAACATGTGGACCTTTTAGTCAGCCAACGACTTGCTTTAGCTCCAACCCCCTACATGCTTCATAGAAAAAACTGTCACCCTTAACTGTATTTTGCACAAAATACAGATTCTGCTTCCCCCAGTTACAGCTAAACTGTGACAAACAGTGTTATCGCTGCCTATGTTTAAAGAACAGATTAGCAGTCGCCGCAACAGTGGCTGGGCATAAACAGCATGCACGAATTGTTTAGATAATCTGATATTTACAGGGAGTTTGTCCACTACAGCTGTAATCCAAAAACACAAGAGAAAGAGCGTACGGAGCAGAACAAAAGAGCCAGGAGGAGGGAGAGGCTCCAAGCAGATTTGACTGAATAATCCTTTCACAGAGGCAGTTATCCTGGTACATTGAGCAAGAGAAACAGCTGCATAAGGTCCTCAGACGCTTCTGTTTTAGGCTGCACTACTGATATTATTGATTAAAAGATTAAAAGCATTTTGTGAGTTGTTTTTCTTCTTTTTATATGATTTAGTGGGCATTTACAGCAAACATGTAAAAATACAGGAATGTAGCAGAACAGTTTTTCCATGAATTCTCTCAAAGTCAGACCTGATGAATGACTGTTCCTGGACCAAAAGCATAAAAGTTGTTAACGTACTTTAATTGTAATATTTGACTATTTACAATCTAAGCTTAAAGTTACCATGCCTCTTTCGAAAGTGGGAAAAAAAAATCTAACCAACATCCCTAAAGCTCACTTAGTCACTCATTGTTTATAAATCTTGTTGTGTTGTAACAAGAATATTTCTCATCCATTCTAACTTTACCCTGCACCATAGACTGTTTATAAAAAATAAACTTTTCCACATCGTCCAACACATGAATAACAAAAGGTAACAGTATATAGTAGGTTTGTTTAAGGAGGAATCAGCAATGACAAGGAATAGTTCTGAAGTTGCTCTGGAGCATCACCACGGGCCATTGAGGTGGCTGCTCACTACTGAGGCAATAACTTCGGAGTTAGGAGACTTCCCCAGAGCCCAATGTCTTTAAATCAGATATTTGTTTCTACTCTATCATAAACGGCCAAGAAAACAATAAAATAATTCACTTTGGAACCAGAGCTTTTTAGTAACTCAACTAATCAAGGAATTTTGCTTCAGTTCTACAGTTATCTTAAACTTTGAAAGTCCTCTTGGTTACAAAAAACACACTGACAGAGGTTTCAGCAAGATTAATGATGGCAAACTGTGTCTAGCCCCGTCAAACATTGTGCAATTACAGTGCAACATTACACAGAACACCTTCAAAGTTTATGGAGTTTTGAGCCTATAAAGAGGAAGCTGAACATAAAACATTCAACTAAAGAATATAATATTTAACTGAACTCTACTCCCCATGCTTTTCGAAATTGGCTGAAAGTCTTTGTGGGAGTGATTATGTGATGAAAGCACAGGCTTTCTTCAGTAACATGTAGAGGTGCTGATGCACACTGCAAAAAAATGTTTAGGTCCTCTTTCTTCTTTAATGCAGGCAGTTTTCATTGGTGTGACCCATTTTTTATGGCAATTACCAGAAACTAGTGCAGTGCCCATTCAAAACTGGTCTGATTGTGTGTCCTCTGGAGCTACATCAGAATTATCATTAATCCTTGCCATTAGTGAACAGTTCTACAATAAACTGTCACTTTTTATTGTTTGTACGCTATACATTGTGTGCAGAGCTTTTTATAAACCGTGTATGGTGCAGAGTAAAGTTCAAAAACCTTGTGTTCATCCTACCTGATTTATCTGCAATGAAGATTTTATCGTCAATGTTTTTCATAAAATGAAACAGAATTTGCTTTATTACTGTTCACGTGTGTGGTTTACATACCTGTTTGAATGATTCAGTTTCAGACACTATTTTCTGATTCCAAGTTCACAATTTTTCAGAAAGGAAAGATTTGCAATTCAGCCTGATAAACAGCACTGCAGCAACAACAAATGTTGTGCGTGTACTTTTAAGACTAATTGCCAAAAGGAAGTGATTCTATGAATGTTGCGGACATGATGGAGATCAGTGCCTGTGCTGTGTGTCTGTTTCATAAATAATCAAATGAACAAAATGATCTGGTGGCAATTTTGACCCGCTGTTTGATCCGGTTGCCGAGCACTGCTTCTGTTTGTCCAAGGACGTAGAGGAGGACAGGTTCAACCCTGTCCACAGTCTGACTGTTAAGCCCCGCCCCCCCACTGACTGCTACAGAGCACTCGCCACCTGTTCAACTTTTGTTAATATTGATTGTATCACACTGCATCAAAGTTGACACTGCACTTCCCTGGGCAACGAATGATACACATGCCAGTTTTGAAGTCGATATCTGGAACAAGATATGCGTTCCACATAGAGACAGACATTACACGTTTGTGGAAGTAGTGGGTAAATAACGGATAAGCCACAATTGAACGTCACAAACGCAAGCACTTAGTTTTAATTAGATACCCCCCACCACCTCCACCATAGCTGGGTGAATCATCACACTTCACACGTCTTCTGTGCCCCAGTGGTTATTTCACAAAATTATGTTCTCCTCTCGCCCCCTTAGTACAAATTTACTTTGATGAAAGTCCCCCTTCATGACACTCCATGCTCATTGTAATTGGTTCTTGAACTAGCGCTTTTCTGTATTCTAGGAGACAACAGTCTAATGAGGTATAGTAAGTATCACAGTTGAGATCATCCTGGGAGGGAGCGGAAGCATTCCGCCGTCGCTCTCGCTCAGCAGGGCCAAGCAGAGGTTGCCGGGGTCTCATCTTCACCACACATTGGTATAGTTTTTTCCGGGGTTATTACAGGTAAAGAGCGGTTGAAAGAGGCTTGAAGCTGCTGCAATTACAATAAATGGTGTCTTGACACGGTGTGACTGAGTATAGTATATTTTCCAACCATATAGCACACACAGAGGATGTCATGCCTGAGCATTTTAAGAGTAATCATTAAATATATACATTTTTAGACTCAGCCTGACAACCCCATACATTTTAAGCAGGGAATGTATTAATTAACACAGAAGTATCTTTTTTATGGGAAACATTTCAATTCTGAAATGAGATAGGTTATATTAACAGATCTTTCACTCATTACACTGTAATTATAAGGAGGTGTCACAATTAACTTCAATCACTAATATAGTGTTGCATGTTGCACCTTTAAAGTGGAGCTTAACACGATGCTTGTGCATGAATACAACCCTTTAACATATTAGAGAAATGTATTTAAACCCAGACATCAGCCCCTTTGCCCTGCAGCTATCATCCACATTCAGCTACCCTACTATCTCCTCATCTTACTCTATCTTTATATATGTTATGCCAGTAGATGCAAATTATACTTGCAGTTTTTCTTCGAATAACATGGAAATGTGTGCTACATAAAACTGGTTTCCAATATCACAAAGGATTTACATTCAACACCGTGAAGTTTCTACATGGACTGCCACCATTCAGAACCACAAAGGATTTAAATAAACTGGCTACATAGGTTTCAACAATACTATTGACAAAATGATTTGTAACTCAAATAGGTGCAGCCTCCACTGTCCACCACACCTGCCTGACCTCAGATGGGATCCTGTCCTCCATTTGTCAGAGCCCAACTTTCCTGAGCTGCTTCCGCTCTCAGCTTGTCCAGGTGGAGTCTTGTCCTGCCCTGGATTCAGAGGAGACAGTTTCTCTCCAGGTTTGTTTGAACTGGTTACTAGTGGCTGCCCGCATCCGTGTCAAAACACTAGTACTTGAGTACTGTGCCGTGAACGGATCGGGTCCAGTCTACATCCAGGACTTGGTCAAACCTTACACCCCAGCCTGTCCACTCCGCTCTGCCAATCGACTTGTTGCTCCCTCACTGCGAGCTAACCACTCAACAAAATCACGACTGTTTGCTGTCCTGGCTCCTAAATGTTGGAACGAGCTCCACATTGACATGACAGCAGAAGGTCCACACATCGTCCACCGCAGACTAAAGACACATCTCTTCTGACTACACTTCGGATAAATCTTTTTTTATAAATAAACATTTACATGTAGCACTTTGAAATTTGGCTTTGGGTTTGTACCCTCATGGTTGAATGCACTTATTGTTGTAATGTACTGAGAGGTGTAGGACTCAAATGCTCGACTCGGAGACAGAGATGATCAAGAATAACTTTTACTGTATGGTTACGGTACACGGAGTGGCAGTCCAGTAACAAACACAATATTCCAATACGTGTCGGGCAGCAGCAGAAGTCGAAGGAGATCCAGTCCAGGTTCGATACACAGGTGAGGCAGTCCAATAACAAACACACAATTTCGAAGAGGGTCAGGCGGTAGCAGGGTTCGGTAAAGATCCAGTCCAGGTTCGGTACACGGGTAGACAAAAGTTGACCAGGCAGAGGTACCGACAGGGAGGAAGCAAAAGCGGAGTCGATTACACAGACCGGGGTCGGAAACACTAGAGACTTAATTAACATGGAAATCGCTGGGACGCTTGAAACACGGGGAAACAAAGACGAACTGGCAACACGACACAGGAACACACAGACTAAATACACTAGGTGATGAGGAACAGGTGCAAACAATCGGGGCGGAGCAGACAATCAACAAGGTGGAGCACACACACAAGGCAGGGAGTGAGGAGTCTGAAACGAGAGGAGAGATGAGTAACCAATCACAACCCAGAACAGAAGAATAAACATCAGGCCAACTTAACTAATACGCAGGGCTGGATGTAACAATTGTAAGTCGCTTTGGATAAAAGCATCAGCTAAATGAAATGTAATGTGTTCAGGAATACATAGATTAATGTGTGCCAGATAAAGAGAAGAAAAATATAGCGATGAAGGAGACAGAAAGCAGGCAGTCTTTCTGTGGCCTGTTTGTGACCTTTATGCCGCCTCCAGTGCGACATGTAGTGTCAAGGTCTTGCGTGGCACATCCCAGTCTCACCGCAGATGTATGACCCAGTAACCCATTAAACAACCAGATTGTGGAGAGGGAGGATCAGGGAGAAAGAGACTCAGAGAAAGGTACGGAAACAGATAAACACTGGGAAGAAATGAATATTATAGAGGCTAAAGAAAGAGGCTTTAAGGTGATGTTGGAGAATTGCATTCAGCATGTTGGTGAATCATTTCATGTTAGGTAATTTTCTGTAAAATAAATTGTATGTAAGCACAGGAACAATATGTTCTGCACTTTGGGTCTGAAAAACACTCCTCTCCATCTGTCTAAATTTATCAAGCTGAGAATAGACAGACACAGGCTGGAGGTACTCAACTCAATAATAAAGACAAATAGAGTAAGAAAATGTCCAAAAAGGGGAAAAAAAACAAGAAAATCATGAGCCAGCACAATGAGTAAGTGACTGTTGTACCGCCGATCAAAATTCATTTGAGGTATTTTCAGTTTTGGGGGTAATAACCGAGAAATATATTGTAATTACACAAATTAAGAACCCCAGCCATGTCCAGCAGATGTCCCTGCATCATTCTAGGACAACAGCCAGCTAATATACACCTCAGAAGCACAGACGGTCCCTTTTAAAATCGGTTATCTATTTGAAATTATATGAAAGCAACCTGGTGTATTATTGGAGAAGGGAAGTAAGACTACACGCTGTGAATTAACTTAATGTTATGGGCTGACTTCAACTCACATAAATGTCATGTATAAATTAGAGCAGCAGAAATAGATCATGTTTCATTGCAGGAACCAGGCTGCAGCACCTATACACAGCTTTGTGTAATCCTCAACTACAGGAACAAAGGATGAGACAGGGAGTCGAGGCTCGATGTCACTGAATTCTCTGCAGCAATATTCATAAAAAAACCTACTGGTGACTGTATGCATTGCCCTTGTGTTATCTTTCAATCTTTAATACTACTGGACACATTTTTCGGCTGTGGCTTATGGTAGAGAGAGTCATCCACTAACAAGAAGGTCGGTGTAGAAGTGAAAGTTGTTTGCGACATTAGTAACCTCTAAATCGAATACATGATGTATGTCAGTTATTTGTGTCGGACCGACCATGTGTCCCTACATGGACCCCTTTCCAATCCACGGACCTGACAACAGCCCGCATGATGTGTGATCAGGGACAAATAACTTTGAACTTCCTGGTTTCCAAAAATTCTTAATAAGAAATACGTAACCTCTATGCTACGAGATTCCTGACTGACCTAACCGTGGTAAGATTGTCTCCATATACTGTATACAAGATACTCTTCTTTAACCCTTCAGTGTTTCGTGCCTATTTGTTTCTGCATTTAAAAAAATGGTTCAGATCCATTTCCAGCACATCTATATTCCTCCATTCTACAAGAATCCTTTGGCAAGATACTTGAGCCTAAACTATACAGACAGTGTGCGATAGTGTGTGATAGAAGAGGTGCTTCCTGTAGAAGCGCTGTTTGAATGTGTGTAAATAGGTGCATGTAACTGTAAAATGCTTTGAGTTCAGCACTATATTTATATACAGTTTATTTGCAATTTTTTCAAAATAAAATTCAAACTATATAAAACATTTGTCATCTCTAGGTTCCACTTTCCGATTACACTATTACTGCAACATAAATGCAGTCCTCTGGCAGATAGACAATATCCAGTATCACACCGTCACTGTGACAGGACAAAGAAGCAGAGAGCAGTGCTGACAGGACATTGAGGGAAATTACAGTGTTCATTAAGCTGTCTCTAAATCCACACTTAGCCTGGAGCTACATCTGACACACTGGTTAATGCCGCTGTACATCACACAAACACACCTGCACGCATGAACGCACACATACGGACAGAGAATGGTCCATGCATTAAAAAGTATGAGGTGTCATGTTGGGCTGAGTTATGAGACATAACAAGTGAAGCAAAAAAAACAAAATTAGAAATGAGGGAAAAAACTGAGAGCAACAACAAACATGCATGCTCGAGGCTTGACTTTGCGTTAACACAATGTGGAACACAAGAATGTGAGTATACTTCAAAATAAATCAGGAACCATCCTATAATTAATGAATTGTTAATGAGTTGATCCTAATTAAAAAATGGAGTACTGCATTGCAGGCCTAAATAATGATGAGCTACAAGAGAACACACAGAGATATAAAGTAAATAAAATATTAACAATGTATACAGCATTATGACACTCTGTGTGTAGATCCTAAAATCAGACAGGGAAAAACTCCCTTTAACCCATTAAGACCCAAGGCGCTGAATAAAAACGACCCCTAGAAACCTAAGCATTGTTTGCAAAAGCAGATACAGACATAAAATAAACATTTGTCTTTCATCATAAATCAGTCTTTTCCCTAAACTTCGTTTCATTGGGTAAATTGGAAGATATGGCAGAACCCACAGGAAGAGTAACAGGGGATGGATCTAATAGATGATGCTACAGATTTTGTAAAGAATAGAACATAACAATACAATCGATGTACAGAGATGTACAATGAGGACAATGAGCAACATCACCATGAAGACTTGCAAAGATGACAAACTACTCAAACATAAACAGGCAAAGCATATTATTCTGACGTTTAGGTGAAGGAAACAAACAGGCTGGAACTCCTGAAGGAATAAGTATGACATCCAAACATCTGAATGCTGTACACGCCGGGTTTAATGGATTCATTGAGACTGAGACCTGTCAGCTGGAGAATCGTACCAGGTACCATGTTCAAAGAGTAAGCCACAAACTGGAAGTTGAGTTCTAAGCTACAACAGAGTCAGACACTGTGATGTCAGCAGGGAGGACGTTTCAGAGGAAGAGGGCACGAGAGGAAAAGGCCCTGCAGCCTGAAGAGCACGGTATAAGGTTTAAGGAGATCAGGCAGAAGAGGTGTGAGATCAGAGGTATGAAGGGACCTGACCTTTATGGATTTTATGTCAAAAGCCCCTTAGATCTGACCGGACATGGACATGGAGCCAATGAAGAGAAGCTAAAAATGGTACAATGTCAAATTTACTGGATTTAGTAACATTCTAGGTGCAGTATTGTTAATATTTGAACTTTACTTTTAGTAGTAGCATGAGGCAGGCCTGTAATAAACCAGTCTTGATCACAAAGAAGCAGGAATGAGGGTCTCAGTATCTGCCATAGACAGAAAAGACTGAATTTTATGTTACCTGGTTAGCATTTTACAACAGTATTTAATGTGCAGATCCTCCAAAATATGAGGCTCATGGGAATAAGATCTGAGTGATCGGAATCTCAGGACGCATTCAGAACATTTATGGGTGCATTCCTCAGGTTGGATGTTGATACCAGGTGTGAACAGGTTCTTTAAGAATGACTCTTATTTATCTAATACGTTTTATTTTCCTCCCATAGAACAAAGATTTATTATTGTGAGCTGTCTTCTCATCAGGGTGGTGAGGACTCAACACGATGTGCATTCTGTTTTCAACTGATTGGACCGACAGCTCATCTTTTTGTTCGTTTGTTTGTTGGTTTTCTTTCAAATTACTTTTTTCAATTATTTGTCAGCCTTTGCCCCGCAGGTAATATGAGAAATTACAGTCAGGCCTTCACTGCTGCAGTGCTCCTGCAGGCGAGGAAACAACCACATGCTATTGGTCCACTAGCTGCTGGCTTCAAAACAGTTGCCAGATTGATTTTTAAAAATGAGTTGAGACCCGAAACATATGATAAAGAATAACAGAGAATAAAGAGACTTCTAAGCTTTCCATTATTGAGTATGAAAAAGTGGTTGGCCATCCGTGACTCACACCTTGTGAGTGTACTTCATGTTTATTTTAAGGAATATCATTCATCATTTAAACCAACTGGTGCAAGTGGTGAATTCTAATCAATCTCATACAATTTAATGCATTTGGTGATGTTAAATAATACTAAAAATGACCAAGATACTTTAAAAATCCTTTATAATACACAATAATTGACATCATACTTACAAACCGACCACATATATACCCTGCCTCCAGAGTATTCGACTGATATCAGTGACCAAAATCATTACAGCCAGAAATTATAAGCACTTCAATATTCAGGAGGTTTTAAATAATTTACCCACCACATTAATAAAAAAAATGTAATGGCATTGGAAATCTTCTCTGAATCGTTTAACGCTATTGCTGACAGACATGCCCCCTAAAACAAAAACAGAATTAAAAACAGATACAGTCCTTGGTTTTCCCCACAACTGTCCAACACCATTCACAAAAGAGACGAAGCATGGACCAAGGCCAGATCCAGTGGTAACCCTGTTGACTGGTTAAAATTTAGACAACTCAGAAACACTTGCACGAGTTTGATCAAAGAGGCCAAATCAAATTATTATCAATCAGCCCTCTCCACATCTGTGAATTCCTCTAAATTCTGGAATACAATAGCTTCTCTTAAGAACTCAACCATGCAGGTCACACCTGCTTCCACAAATTAAGCATGCATCTGCTCATATTACTGATAAATGATCCATGGTTGAAGCTTTTAATCAGCATTTGCTCTCCTCTGGTCTTTTATTCAATACATCTAAAAGATAGACAATTACTTAACCTGTCTAGTATTGAAGCCCCAAATCAATTAACCCCTTACTGTTAATTTTCTTTAAACAGTTTGTAGACAAAGATCTGAGCAGGTCAAAATCAAAATCATCCAAACAGACTGGTCCAGACAATCTCGATCCACACCTCGTTCATCTAGGTGCCCCTTTAATCTGTCCACATCTAGCTCCCATTTTTAACCAAACCTTTTAACAGGCATAATCCCAAAATAATGGAAAAGTACAACAGTAGCACTGTTACATAAAAGTGGCGATGTCTCTGACCTTAACAACTCCTGTCCAATATCCAAACTTCCTCTCTGGGCAAAAATTCTAGAATCTCTAGTCAATCTACAAATAAGCACCTTCATTCTTATCACAGGGGTCTATCCTTGGTCCATTGCTGTTTTCTACAACTTCATAGTATTTTATACCTCCAGTACTGGTTATACTAATCCCGCTCTTAAAACATTAAATGGCACCCATATCACCCAAACAGACTCTTACAAATATCTAGAAATTTGGCTCAATTGGTCACTCTCATTCAAAACACATATTCAACAACTAACCCAAAAATGTAAAATCAAACTGTTTCCTCTACAGGATTAGAAGTGGTCTGTCTCCATCAATCCGAAAAACTATTGTCCAGTCTATTACTACTACTCTATACTGTCATGTAGCCCCATCAACTCTCCAGCAGTTAAACCCGGTATATCACAATGCATTACGCTTTACCACAAATCAAATTCTGCACACATCATTGCTCTGTGTATCACTCGGTTGGATGGGCTTCATTACAAACAAGAAGAGACAGTCATCTCATGTTATTCATTTATAAAGCTCTGTTGTTAAAACTTCTAAATGGCCTACGCTCTTGCTTCTCTCATTTAAAACCATACATACAGCACACGATCCACATCCCTCATATACGCACCAATATTGTCTGAACTGGATTCAGTTACTATGCGCCTACTAAATGGAATTATTAACAAACTTCCCTTAAACTACAGTCTTGTGTTCTACTGTGCTTTACAACCACATCTATAAAACAGCAATGTAATGAAGTTAACTGGAGTCAAGAACAATTATCGGAGAACTTTATTAAAATAGACACATTTCAGAGACTATGCACGAGAGAGAGAGAGAGAGAGAGAGAGAGAGAGAGAGAGAGAGAGGCTGTGAGCAGAATTGTTACCCTGGCACCACAGGAGCCCAGCTAAGCCGTCACATTAACATGCTAAAGTCAATTCCGTCTACTGTGCCACAGAACAGCCTTCTAATCAAAAACAGGCAGATGCAAAGGAGACGCCTTCAGCTGCTGTCTTCTTTCTCTTCCCCACTACCTTCTCACTCACACCTTCATTGGCCTGACTTAAAAGATGCTTAAGTTTCTGACAGCTCCCTTCTTTTTGAAAGAGATTTCGTAGTTTCTGGACATTATTCAAGCTGAAAGTACCTCTGCTGCAAGGCAAAAGTTAAATTTCAGAGTCAAGACAAATAGACAGCAGCCTTCATGTCTGGACAGCCACACACAGTCTGTACGTTTGCATCACTGAGGAGAGGCTGCTAATACTTCTAAGAAACCCAAGGAGATAATATGATGTACAACAAGGAGACTCTTGCTTAAACTATAGATGCAGTACTTTGTTGAGTTGATGTAGATGCTAATAGGAATAAACAGTGACAGTGTTTAAATGAGAAGAGTGCAGTTTCTTATGGGAATTGGTTTGTGACAAATAGGGATGATGGTAACACAATGTGAAATGGAAGAAACAGAATGCGAAATAACAACATTGTGGGCCAGGCCCAGCTCGAGGGCCGCCAATTGAATACTCCGGTTTTAAAGGGTGAGTCTGTGGGCAGAGGTCAGGCAGGAAGTTGTCCAATGGAGAAGAGGATAGTGGGAAACTGAGTCAGTGTGGAGGCATGAGAGGCTCCTACAACTCCTTCGACAAAGAATGTGGATCAATCTGTTACCCAACATCTTGACACATTTCAAAACTTTCTGATTCGATCACATCTGAAAGACTCACATTACACTACTCATAGCCACGATGCTGGTGATTATTCACTTTAGCAGCAGTTGTTCCTCCCTCACCGAGCAGTTCCATCAGTGTCTAACAAGACAGCAAATATTAGCAGGTTTCAGATCATGAAATCTAACTTCTCCCTGCAGCAGATATGACCCATCTGCTAAAGAGCTGCTTTTAAGGAATACAAGAAAACTTCATCACGGGCAATTTGGATGTGTGAATACAACGTGTGAAATGAAAAACCTCTGTTCTATTTCTTGAAATTATAAAATGCTTCATTATATTTACTAAACAAGTCATATGATATGACAAAATGTGAAATACAGGCAGACATAATTGTTCCTATTTTGTCTCTCCTATCAGCTGCTAGCCCAATACACTGGAGGGTTAAGAAATGTGTGGCACTAACAATATGAAAAATACTACATATAGCAAATATTATATGGTGGATAACAACACAGCTCATCTGCTCTCTTTTTAAAACTTTAAATGACAGTCTCAAAAAGACTAGATTTTCTTCTGTTTTCAGGGTTTTCAATCTTATTACAATCATTCAGCAACACTGAGTCATTCCTTCTCGGCTCTCAAACAGCCCCAGTTCTTCTTGTCACTGATTCCACAAGATGTTGGAAATTTCCTTTTGAGATTCTGCTACATGTTGACATGACTCCATCATATCATTGCTGCACATTCATGCTGCTAATCTCCTGTCCTGTGTAGGGGTAGGCTGTCCCAATACCAAACAGAGAATGCCTTGTGAATAACTGGGAGAGAGAACCACAAATGTAGTATTTTCTCCATTAATAAGGATTTAAAAATTACGATAATGATTGTAATATCTTAGTTGAATATCATTTCAATGTATTATCGTCACCTTTTTCAACCTCAACAACCTTTAAAAAAAAGATCGCAAGCACGCTTGCATACTAGCTTTAGCATGGTAGCGATCTTTAGCGTATTTTCACATAATGTCATGTTGCACAGATGCATAGATGTTATTTGGATATTACAGGTTTGTCACGTTTGTAACTGGTAGCCTTGGTTTATTTAAGATCTCAACAATGTTATTACAATCAAAAAAACGACCCTGGCAAAACGTTTTGTCTCGTCTGTTTACATCGACGACTACTGATGACGTGTCGGGTTTTCGCGACGACTATTAAGGATGTAACAGCTTCTTGAAGGGCTGTACCAATTCGTATGGAAAGATTTAAACCACTACCCCTTGTGACACCGTTTCAAGGGGCAAGATAACTGAACAGGTAGGGGTAAGGCCAATGGGTGAAAAGGGATTGGGCCTACATCTGCAGCCTCAGCAGAAATCTACATCCATCAGATCAGGCTTCATTTTTCAGTGTCCAGTGTTGGTGGGTCTGTGTCACAGCAGCCTCACATTTCTGTTCCTGTCCGACAGGAGTGGAACATGACTTGGCCTCTGCTGTTGTAGAACGTCCACCTCATGGTTGGACATGTTGTCTATTTTGAGATGTTTTTCACCGGTTATCTGAGTTACTGTTGTCTTTCTGTCAGTTCCAGCCAGTCTGACTATTTCTCTCATCAAAAAGGTGTTTCCATCCACAGAACCACTGCTCACTGGATGTTTTTTTTTCTTTTTCTGAGAAAAACTCTTGCCAAAAGTTTGCCAATATTCAGAGAAAGTGGCCAAGGAGCAGAGGGGACCAGCATGATTCTTAATTAGCTGCTGATTGACTGAGAGACAAGCAGCTAGTGAGAAATGAAGGTTGAGCTTCGAACAAAAACTCTCCTCAATGCTGAGGTTTATCAGCTCGGCTCAGAAGTTTTCTTGTGAACAGGGAGACGAGAGCGAGACAAGGAAGGTGTGCTCCTTATCTTCGACAGAGGTCAGCTCCCATAAGGAAAATATGCAGCAGGGACCCGACAGACAGGGATTAACTCCAATCCTAATTAGGATTCGCCTGGAGATGATGTCCCAGCCAATCAATGAGGAAGGTCACAGTAATTCCTGTTTGTGTCACAGCAGGACTTTAAATGGAAATTGGTCGCACGGATACTTGGGAATCCACCTCCCGCACACAGCAGTAATCTGCAGACAGGAAGAGCATTTTAATCATCTGCTTTGGAGCGACTGCTGCACTGTAATGCAGAGGACCCACTGTGCTCAGGGAATTTATTCATAGGCAACATGTCTGCACAATATATCTCAAGGAAACAGCAAAAGAGAAGCAGTGTACCAGGAGACTTCTCACCACTGAGAAGTTGTATAGTTACATATAGTCATTATGAAAATGAAGATTTGTGTCAACATATAGGCCTACATTTATCCCGTAAATTACCAAACACACACACTTTGTTGCAGGAATGATCCGATTACCGGTTTCACAGTTAACCATGATAAGATTTCCGGCAGAGAGTAGCACCATTTTAATCTTAAAGTACAGTTATTACTGTGATGACGTCAACCAAAGTTAGCAAGTCTCCAAGACACAGGTGCAGCAGCTAATATGTTTGTTATGTGTAGTTAAAAAAGGACCAGAGCTCAGTGACAAACCATAGGAGCTGCTAGTTCTCTGGACATGTCCACTCTAACTCCGCGTGTGGGCCTCATCCTTCCTTCACTGAGAAACTTGCCTGTAAATGATGAAAAATGTAGGAGAGACTCTCTTCTCTGTAGTTTGCCTTTCACACATGAAAAACGAAGCAGGACATTCTCTGGTCAGACACGTTCCCAACCACAGGAAAATCTCTGAAGCGTTCCGGTAACACCAGCGTCTGCTCTTATGGCCAAAGCTCTCGAATCCCGTTGGCTTTCCAACTTGACGTCTTTGTTTTGTCTTTTACGTGAGTTGCTCCTCTTTTTAATCTCGAGATATTTGTATTCTTTTGGGGGGGCTCTGGATAATCTCCTACTGTATTGGAACATGGGCTCATTCTGACATCATCCAGAGTTAATACTAGGGGGCTGGCAGGAAATATGCTGGAAAATGTCCCCAGCAACTGACTGTTCTCACATACAGATATATAATATTATAATATTCTGAATGAAAAATCAATAAAATCAGCTGCTATTACACCAAGATTGTTGGAGAAAAATATTGCGCAATTTTGCACATTGATTTGAGATGTGTCCATTTAAAAACCTGTATAACAGGAAGTTTTCATTGTTAAATAACTATGTATAATAATACAATAATTAATTAATATATATTCAAAATAAAATCTTCTTCAGTTTGTTTATCATTTTAGCACATTTTAACAAGACAGTGAAAATTCTGATAAGCATGATTGTGATCTCTAGCGCGTTGACTGCAATGGATGGCAGAACTTTCGGGGGGGTCAAAAGGCCTGAAGACAGTTTCCAGATAAACAGGATAAAAAGTGCCTGTGGCTGAAGCCTGTAACACCTCAGAGGATGGAGGCGGGTTGATAGGAGGACAGAGAACATTCAGAGACGACGGAGAGGGACCAGCTGAAATGACATGAGAGAAGAAGAGAGGAATTCACCAGTGTGAGAGGAAGTGGGCGTTTTACTCAGTGGACACCAGCAGACGTAGCCTGGTCGTGAGATTACGGCTGGGAGTGTATGATGAGTTCTTGTATATACCGCAATATACAGCAAGGGGAAGTCCATATAATAAAGCCGTGGAGGGCAGGAGTGTATGAAAGAGTAACCGCCCACACGGGACGCTCTGAAGTAAAGCGAACGCGCCCGCAACAAGGCAGGGATTCTATTGGTTGGGGAAATTAGATACGGTTGTTCCACAAAAAAAATCTGAGAGCAGAGGAGAAATCTGAGAGCAGACGATTCACGAGCGCGCAGAAAGCAGCCCGAGTACGGAGAAGGGCTGAAGCATTGAGCACAGGAAATCCGTGTGTGCAACAATATATCTGAGTGCAAGCACACAGTTTGAGCAGAAGCAGAGCAAATTTAAGTGCAAACAGGTGCTATTTGAGTGCAAGGGCAGGCTTTTGATGAAAAGTAATACACAATCTGAACATAAATTCAACAAGTCATGCGCTCAAACTGAAAGACCACGCTCTTGAATAAAGATAGGAAAAAAGCTCCATAGTTTTCCAATTAAACTTAAACTTATCCATGGAGGTGACAGATCAGAAAATACCTTTTTTCCTATTCACGGCTGATGACTAATTGTCCACATTCATGCCGTTGACTGCCGACCAGTTTATGTTCATGAGGGTTTTTTCCTCATCTGTAGAGAACAGCAGCAAATAAACCTCTCAAAGGTTGCAATGCATCTGTAGTGGATGAGGGGCAATTGAAGAAAGAAGAGGAAGGTCTGTTTGGATGGAGAGGGACCAAGAAAGAAGAAGAGGAGGGTCCTGTGTCTGAAGACCAAATATGGCCATATAGGTCTGTAGGAAGTGATTAACCCTAAAATGCCATTCCTATTATGTTGTCCTCGGTTTTTTTAAACCTTTAGCTCAGCAACATGATCAATGGTTTTCTGAATAAAATCATATATAATAAAAAAACATTAATATTGTTACTAATATTCCAACATGAATTTACTGTATTGAAGCAATTTAAAATGTCTTAATATTTTGTACATTATCTTATAGTAAGAATGATTGGACGTGGATGTGTCTCTAACATGATAAAGCTGGTATTTAAGGTCATACTCTGCAAATCCCTCATCATTGTATTAACTATATAATTATATATATATATATTATATATGTATATAATTTCACAATGAACTCTGCGTTATACATAATGCAAAATATATTGTTTTAATTATTCAATAAAAATAATCACACATTAAAATGTCCTATGCAATTAACATAGGTTCAGTGTCACTGATGTTCCTCAGAACTGTAGTAAACCTGCTTCCACATGCCGCTAGCGTTCTCCATTTTCTCAGCAAAACAACGTAACACTACTGACTTACTTTCCTCATAGGTCAAGAGGACATGCAAGAGGTCAAGCGGACCGCGTTGGCCCTCTGCTGGATCAGGACACAAACTACTTCAGATGGTCCGATCCGCTTCTAGACTGAATATTTTGCATTCAAACAGGTCATTACAGGTAGAATATAAAATGTTCCCCGATGTACGAATGACTGTTCTGATAAAAAGCCCTAATGCATATGACATAGCAGCGTGACCTTGTCGGCGACTTACTGATAGAGATGATAAAAAACATGTTTTCAATTTCCTTCAAATTAAATGCATTTTGCAGTTAGTACTTAAATTTGTACTTCAGTCAAAGTTTTATATTCCTTTATCGGGTACAGCTTTCCTAAGGGAAATTCTTATTCAAGGTATTAGACTACAATTTTAAAGAATGTCAGTAGTTAAGTAGAACCCCACATTTTGTGACAGGTTTTTCCATCACATTTCAGGTCTTACTGATGGCCTGTTTAGGAAATCATGTTCAAACTCCACTCGCTGGTGGAAATGGTATTAGACACACAGATATAACCTGCTGATTGTGAAGAGTTGCTGCAGACTCCAGAGCTGCACACAGTCACCCCCCCACAACCCCCAGTGTTCCCTAATGATGTTGACGGTGTTGATATTGCTCCTCAAAATTAGTTTACTCTTAAAAGTGATTGAATTTCAAGCAAGTAATTTAGACAAATAATTTAACGGGGGGGTAATTGAAGTAATTGCCAATTAGTTGTAGAGTGTGGATCCATTAAAATGAAGGTGCGAGAAAGGCAAGGTCCATTATCACACGGAAAGGAGCATAATCACTGCAGCAATGGAAGACAATTGAAGTTGTTCAGGACCATTTCATATATTTGCTTGAATAGACTCAAAAATGCTATTGATTTCTCATATAACCCATATAATATAGGATTTTTTCTAAGTCAGGGTCCACGATTTACACAGAAGGGCCGATTATAGTATATATCCAACATCCATGCCCAATTCCTGATTTGTTTACTGTTAGCGCCATTGAATATATTTGGAAATTTTTTCTTTTTTTATGCACAGTGTGTACTTCAAAAAAGCACCATCAATTGTTATATTTCTTGTTAGTGTTGTTAGTGAGCACTTCTTTTACACTTTTAAAGACTACTGACAGGATAGGGGCACTTCAGGGGCCAATCAGAGTTCAGCTGGGGCCAATGCCCCCACTGGCCTTGCCCCTGGAACCGCCCCTGTGCATAACCACCCTTCTCCTTGAGTTAACTATTATTTTAGACACACTATGGCCATCACTTGTCCTGTCATTTTTTTTAGATTGTACTCACAACCAAAAATACAAACGTATGTTTAAATTGAGATTTCAAATTCCAGAAAAACATCATTGGTGGATGCAGTGTGACAGCCTGGGAAGAGTCTTGGTGAATATGTGCAAGTGTTTCTTTTCCCTCAGCTTTGGAGCAGGGGGCATTCTTGCATCTTTGATGGTAGTGGCCCACGCATTTCCTGTGTCTTCCTCGTCCTCTTCCTCGTTGTCAGTGGCAGCCGGCTGATAAACACACTGTACACAGCAGCAAACACAACACAGACAAAGATAAAGTGACGGTAGCTGGTGTGGGAATTTTGTTATGCTGAAATTGTATTACGATTAGGAATCATAAAAAATGACTAAACATTACTCACATTATGAATTACTCATCCGGCATAATATTCATAATTAGAGTGTTTATATTATGTTATTATGCATATTAGAGTGTATATGGAAACAGGGGAATAGTTCTTACTGGCCAAACAAGAGAATCAGTTGAATTATGAATGTCATTAATCTTAATTTTGAATTTTATTTTAATGAGGCATGTCTCTTTAATGAGTATAATTATAGTTTGTGAGGCAGACGACAGATCTTTATGGATCTATGTGAGTAAGAGCATGTACAAGTTCAACTTTAGGTGCACATACAGTAGTAATGAAACTACAGTGACAAAGGCTATAACTACAATGGACAAAAAACAAAGACGTAACAAAAAGTGGGGTGGGAAACAGAAACAGTGGATAGATGGTATATAAGACCAATAAACAGAGTGCTGCAAGTTGGGGATTTTTGTGGAACACATGCGTGCACTGTGGAGAGGCTACGTCTTAAGTGGAGCTGGGTAAAAAGTCCAGATGAATTTACGTCACGTTGATGGGCAGAATATGAAGCTGGAAGGTTGGATGAACGTGTAAAGGCCAGAGTCAGATTCCTGCATGGATTTTGTCTGAAGGAGGAGGAGCTTCCTCTCCTCCACTCTGTCTCTTTTCTTCTGTTGTTGTTCCTTCCCTCTGTCAGATCATTGTAGGAAACTTAAAATCTGTCCCCTGCTGTCCAGAGATACACTGCTCTGTTTTTGAAACTTATGTCTTTGACTGAACATGTTACTACCAGAACAATGACATGATTTCCTCATAGTAATTGGTCTGTATTTGTATGACGCTTATCTCTTCTTGATAACCACTCTTACACCCATACATACGGTGCATCTATGTACAGCACTTTTTCTATCATACATCACACACACAATGTCGACAAGGCAGTTAAGGGCAATTTGGGGTTCAGTACAGGACACGCAGAATGAAGGAGACGGGGATCGAACCAACCTTCTGGTTAGTGGACGACCCGCTCTATCTCCTGATCCACAGTTGCCTACTAATACAATTAGAATCATACCAAACAGGATACAGCAACATCATACTACAGAAATACTTTTAGTTCACTGAATTAAGGAGAGTTGAATAAAACAGTAAATGTGTGTGTGTTTCCAGGTAATACCCATGTTGTGGGGACCTAAATCTGTTCACACAGTCACAGTATGAGGACTTGTTTTTCTTACGGGGACAAATTAAAGCAAATCATTAATATAATATAATATAATAGAAGACATGTTAAGAGCTTAGTTTACTGTCGGGGTAAGTCTCCAGGAAATCAATGCAATGTCCTCTGAACTCATGGAGACACGATTGCATGTGAGTGAGTGTGTTATGAACACATAATGGGGGGGGCAATCGAATGGGGTCTCTGTATTGAAGGGGGTTATATGTACAAGTAATAATTGATTAAAAGATTGAAAAGAAAATGAATTTGAGTTGAGTTTTAAGTTTGCATGTTTTCTCTGTGTCTGTTTTCTCCAGGTACTCCAGCTTCCTCCCACCGTCCAAAGTCGTGCAGACTAGGGTTGAGACCTCAAACTGATTGTAGGTGTGAATGTAGCGTAATTGCGTAGTTTGTCTTGGTATGTTGTCCCTGTAGTGCACTGGTGACCTGTCCAGGTTGTACCCAATGGGATTGGCTGAAGTGGTGTAGATAATGGACGGACGAATGGATTTCCCTCTGTAAATTTTAAACTGCAGCAGTCACAACAAATTAATTATTATTATTACTGCAATATTGTATGATAAATAATCTTGACTAATAGTGTATAAAGGTTTGCTCAATCAGAACCTGTCATCTTTTCAATTACTTTTCCCACGTCTCACGTCACACACCATGTTGCGTCATGCTTAGCAGGCACCTAGTTTAATTAGAGGAGGAGAGAAACTGCATCAACAATCAGAGTAACGATCTCTTCACTCAAAAATCACTGTGGAGTTTATCTGATTAGACTCACATTACTGTGTAATTGTATTATATTTCCTGATAACAAAGTTTTGGGGTTTCTCTCAATCAGACGTCTCTGGATGATGAATGTAAATAATCTGTTGTTTTCCTCACAGTCGGTTGTCATAACAGCTCATGGAATTTACATTTGTGTTATAGTAGCAGGGTGATTCGTGTTGGAAAAAATAAAACGTTTTTTCCTTAATCTGTTTTGTACAGCAGAATATTATTAATGAATGTGCCACGGCCAAAATGATGCACAAATACTTTTTTACTTCATGTGTGTCAGCTCTGAATCCGTACAGCAGATCTTTGTGTTGAATCATGACTTCAGTTAACATCTGAAAGTTTCATGTTGTAGCCTCTGTACTCTAGAAAACACAAAACTTTTTCTTTATTTTATCTATGAAATGAAATCTGGCTCATCATCAGTCACTATTTGCCCGAACCCTGCTGGCAGAACAGAATAACGTTACCTGTGACTGTTGTTTCCCATCTTTGCCAAAGTAATCAGTGCTGTGGTACATTGCCATGACTGACTGTTCGCAGTGGCTCAGGCAGCTCAGGGAGAAAATCACCATGTCAGCCGAGCCAACCTTGTCCTCTGGAGGGCGGTGCAGGAGTTGTGTGACCCCCGCAAGCCCATCAACCACACACACTCCCCGAGGAAATCACAACCTCAGCCTGACTGCTCCCTAACTCCAGGTGAGGAGTGGAGGGGGAAAAAGCTGTTTGAGTCATGCTTTAAACTCGGGCATGGACATCAGTTAATCTCTTTAACTATGGTGCTATGCAGTGAGTAGAAACTGCTGCAATGATTACAGCTAACTATCCGGTTCAAATGTTTTTTGCCTGAGGTTAAATGTAATGTTGGCAAAAGTTTAACAAATTAGTTTTCTCCTGATACTTTTTGCATTTGGTAAAAGTAATAATAATAACTTGGATAAAGTGCTTTATATTAAAACAAGAAATACAATTTGTAAATCATCAAGATTTTGTAACCATTAGCAGGGCCCTGCCAGAGATAGCAGATCACAGATAAAGGCAGGAGCCTGCTGATTTAAGGCTTTAAAAACATGCAGTAAAATCTTAGATCCAATTGTGAAAGTCAGAGGTAGCCAGTGTAGTGCAGAAAGGACTGATGTAATGTAGCTGCTGTCAGCAGCATTTTGTGTCAGCTGCAGTCCTTTTTTGTGTTTCGCCTGCCGATAAGATCAACACCTTGGTTGTGCGTTTAAAAAAAACAACATAATTAGACACCCAGACTAGATGAAAGTGTCTTTGCCAGGGCTAGGTTTTGTTATTATAATTAACTATATATAATAATAATTTCGTATAGTCTTAGGCATTGAATATTTTTAAAGTGGACAAAGAACCGACTCTTGAGGAAACTCACAAAAATCAAGGAGGAGGCAAACACAAGAGAGATCAGAACCCATTTGATAGATGTGAGATGAACAAATCCAGAGTCACATCACTGATGCCAACAGTATTTCAGATGGATAACTAAGACATTTGGGTTCACTTAGTCAAAAGGCAGAGCTGACGTCAAGGAGAGAAGTGAATGTAGTAGCCCACAGGCCTGCATCAGCGGCAAGCAGTAAGTCATAGTGCAGGGAGCAAAAGTCAGGATTTTCTTTTTCTAAAATTAGATCAGTACTCAGAATAAATCAGTTATGTGGAGTCTTTTGAGTTTTCTCTAATACTTGGAATATTTGCAGCTTACAGATGAGGACTTCTTAAGCAGTGGGCACATGGTGTTATGTGTAAAACCGGTGGGGGAAATACTATAGAGTGGTTAACAATGTCTAAGATATATCTGGACCAGCCAAGTGGGAATGCTGTCTGAAGGGCAGTTGGATGCTATTGAAATTTCAGTAACATGTTCCTCATTTCACTAGAGTGAGTTAGTGCTGGAGTTGTACAGGGATCAACACCAACATCTCTAAATTCAGTGTTAATGTGCTGCTGAACCTTCACTATCTTGTTATAGAAGTAATCACACCTCTCCGGAGGATTCCACTGGCTGCCTAAGTGGGGAGCCAATCACAGAGTTTATGGTTTTAAAGAGAGTTCTGGGATTGTCCCCGTCTTTAGCAATCAGCTACATGAACTGAGACGGCTCACTGATAAGTGGACATCAAATGTTTACGAGAAGCAAGGGAATCACTATGTTTATGCCTTCTTATTTTTATTCTTCCATCCTCCTTTGTCTTTATTTCTTCATCTAAGAGTGGCAGTGAAGAGGAGTTTGACTTTTTATAGCTATCAGGAGCTGTAGAATCTTAAATATTTGTGCAGGGGCTAATAAAACACTGATGTTAATAGGTGCTGAAAAGAGTCTGAGGCATTAAAAGTTGACAGAAAGAGAAACAGAGGTTGAATTTAGGTGACAGGAGCAAATCAGTTTAACGGAGCAATGGTTGTGTTCATTGTTGGCAAAATCAGCTTAAGAGAGTTCTGATGTTCCAAACAGAATACATAGATAAGATAAGATAAGATAAGACAACCCTTTATTAGTCCCACCATCGGGAAATTTGCAATATTAAAGAGTAAAAAATAGACATCAGTAAGTAATAATAAGTAACATGTAATAATTAAGTGTAAGAATGATAATACTTAGTGTAAGGAAATGAGAAAAATATAGAAAAATCTGAATGAAAAAAATGACTATATAAAGTGTAAAAACAATATATGAATGGATTGCACATGAATCATTGTATTGCACAGACAGAATGAATATTGCACAGTTAAGAGAGTTAAACCAGAGTTACAGTACAGTCCATAATGGTGCATGTAGTTCTACTGGGGGCAGAACTGGTTGTACAGTCTTACTGCAGCAGGAAGGAACGACCTGCGATACCTCTCCTTCAGACACTGGTGGATCCGTCTGTCGCTGAAAGAGCTGCCCAGTGCTGTGATGGTGTCCTGCAGGGGGTGGGACTGGTTGTCCATCAGAGAAGACAGCTTCACCATCATCCTCCTCCTCTCGGTCAAGGGGGTATCCCAGGAGGTGAAGAAGGTGAAGTGCTCTTTGTTATGGCTGTGATGTGTGACACACTGAGTTAAATAATCTAAAGGTTTGATGAAATCAAAAGTAATAGAAGAGTTGGATCACCAACAAAACTTATAATTTAATACAATGGCTGATAAAAGGTCTAAAAGTCTTCAAGAAAACCATATGTCCTTGGGGGCAGCTTGTATTTGGAAATAAAGTAAGATTCAGTGGAAAATCAATCGAGTGAAACAACAACAAAAATATTTGTGTGTGCTAGTGCAAGACCCCTGCCTGCTGGTGGAAGAGTAAGAGCTCTCGGGGGCTTGACTCAGTGAGGGGGGCATTTTTATCAGGATTAATCCAAGTCTGTGATAATGAAAAACGTCATTGTTGTTTGTCATAAGAAAATCCTGGCAGATAAAAGGCTTATTGGCAAGGAGTCTAACATTAAGGAAACAGAAAAGAGCCGTTTTAAATGAGGCAAGGGAAGTAGCTTTAACTGTGATGCGTGGGATGTGAGTAAATTGTAATTTTACACACTGCTGTGCATTGATCCAAACAGGAATGAAGGAATTAAAGTGGAAAATAAAACCAGCAGCAGGACCTGCACTCTCAGGGACTCTTAAGTCCAACGCAGTCTTGAGGAGAAACTGGTAGCTACAGCTAAAAGAAATAAAATAAATACAATTTTCAATCAATTTTCCTGTTCTTTTCCTGGTAGTATGCTAACTATCACTTTTAAAATTGATCAAACTTGGTCAAAACACATTGAAAACTAAACCAAGCCCAGGATGAGTTGTTACGTTTTGCATCCAAGGGTAAAAACTTTAACTCAGGAGGCCATGGATTCATGTTCCTATGGTAATTTTAGATTTACAGATATAATAAGAAAATGTCTCCAACAAGGAAAACCTTGGGTTGATTCTACTCCACTAGGGAAGGTTCGGTGGATCTGTGGGTCGAGAAGCTGGGTTGAAGCGGCTGAGCTGGGTAGGCATAGTAAGATTTACAAAATTCCATTGTTGCAATCGCATAAACGTTCTCGAAAGAATTGCCCCGATTAAAAAAGTGTGCACTGGGTAGAATTTGAGATGAACTGTGGAAGCATTATTTCTCAAATTTTGGCACCTACAAAATACATTTTATTTAAATGTAATTATTAAAGTTGAGGCCCTACGCCTGAATCTTTTATAAACATAGCCAATCATTTTATAATCCGATTGAATATTTCTTTCTGAACTGTTTCTCAAGTTTTACGTGAGAGTCCAGGCAAGAAGGAGGAAGAGCTACACTTTCACTGAATTAGTACAAATGTTTAGCGAAACGTCAGATTTTTCAAGAGATTTCAGGAGAACAATTTAGCAAGATGCATGTAATTCTGGTTTAAATCATAGCAACAGACCCACTGCTTTCTGCTCACCGATGAGTTAATCTACCTGCTGAATGTAAAAGCACATCTATCTGTGTGACATAGCTATAAATCTCTGGACTGCTTTCAAGATGTTATGACTTCAACAGTCAGAAATATATTTATATAAATGTTTATAAATATATTTATATAGATGTATAATATATTTATACACATTTATATAAATATATTATAAATATAACTGGTAAGGCGTAAGATAATTTAACATTTTAAGAGGCTATAGTGTTACATACAGTGTGGGCATTATCGCTGAACCAAAGCAAACAAACAAAGCAATATTTTTAATTAAGGGTCAGGGTTTATATTTAACTTGGAGAAAAGCAAATCACAAACTTGAAAAAGGACTATAACTTACCATTTTTACTTACCATACACCAATGCTGGGAAATACAACTCATAAAATCGATAATATACAAATCAGCCAAAGCCATAAAAACTCAAAAGGCGACCTGATGTAAATATAAAGTATTTTAAATATAAAAGGCTCATTCTAGGGTAAATAAAACAACAATTCGTCCAATTTAGATGAAACACACTAGTGAAAATATCACGATTTTTTTATGTGCAGTTTCAGTCAATAGATCCCTTTCACCTAAATCTTACACACTGGATCTTTAAAGCTGAGTCATAGCACTTAAGTAATAACTTTGTTTGTATAGCACTTATCCAAACAAAGTTCCTTGTTCACAAAATCACTTGCAAAAAATGAATTAACTAAAATAAAATGTATTCAATTCAGTTAAAGTTTTGGTACCAAGTTCACATTTAAGCTCGTCAGGTAGTTCAGTCAGACAACTCACGTTCAAACGTTTATTTCAGCAGTAGAACAGGTTTAGTGTTTGGCGTCTAGTCTCCAACTTAATCACTCCCCCATATGATTACACAGGAATGATGGGAGTGATGAGCAAATACTTTTAACCCCCCTGCCCCCGTCGGAGCCTACAGGTGGATGCTGGGGTGGTGGAGGGGCTGAAGCAACTGGCAGCAATACTGCAGCAGCAGTGCGAGCAAAGGGGATGATGGGAAATTTCTCTCTGCTTAAATAGACCACCTGATGAGGTGGGTGTGTATTATAGATGGTTGTGGAGTGTGAGGTATGTCACATGATGTAGGTCACATGATTGGAGCAGCGCAGCTCGAGTTGGCTGCCTGAATTAGCTCGCAGGCGTCGCTCCATTTATAATGAAAATAATAATCTTCTGTCGTACCTTGGCGTCATCAGGTGTTTTGCCTTTAATCGCAGTAACATTAGAAGCCGAACCTGAGGGTACGCTGTAGCTCAATGTAAATCTTTTTCAATGTAGTAGCCATCTTTTTTTTTTTAAAGCTCAGAGCCAGAAGAGCAGAAAACATGAAACTGTCCAAATACCTTTGGCCTGGACTTTACATAACATTATATCTAAAATCCATTTATGTTCAAAATAACCATAATGTATACAGTTACATACAATTTAATGTATTTTCTGTAATTACATTGAAAAAAAAACTTAAGGCCCTGAGAAAACAGACTCATTTCCTTGCAGACTATGAAGAAATGTATCCAGTTATCCCATGAATTAAACATGACTTGTCTCAGTCTTTGGCATGAATCACAAGTAGCATATGGTTAATTATAGCAGTTGACAGTCAAACAGAACAAACACCAGAAAGACAAACAGCTCACAGCCCACATTGCAGCATGTCTCCTTGCTCCAATACCACAGGTGTTCCTCCGTCTTTTTTTTTAGTCTCCCATTATTTCCCAATTCACTTTATGTCGAGCCAATGCCCACACTCTGAGTTTCAATGAGCTTCAGAGCATCACGTAGCTCCAGGAAAGGAGCAAAATGTCCACGTGGGAGAAAAAGACACGTCTACCTTATTGCTTTAACATTTATTCACTTTACGTGTCGGTTTCCTCCTTTCACCGTTTGATAAAATGTATCGGAGGCATGCCTACTATGTGAGCACTCTGTAGAGCTCAGTCAGGCAATGATAACTTTTTTTTTCTGTAATGCAATAAAGGCATTTCATAATGACATCCCCATGATGTCATGTATACCATGTGAGGATGAAGGATTGGTCAATCTAAATCGGCTGATCAGGCCTCTAATCTTATTGGTTGCAGAAACTAACTACACTACATTTTCTGACTTCATAGTGGTGCTGTGATGATATTATTCCTATCATATTGTAAAGGTCACCTAAGTGCACTTTATATGTACAGTAAATGTGTTAGGGAGGACGGATAATCTGCTCTTGCTACCTACATGTATTATAGTCTGTGCATATTTATCTGTCAGAAACCCAAAAACGGCGGACCTGAGGACCTACAAAGGATTATTTCCAAATAAACTGGATTATTGCCTGGACTCTTTTTCTGGGCGGTCAGAGGTGGTGAAAATAGCGTGGACTATTTGTATATTATTGTTTGCGGCAATCTCACCACGCCACACCTGCTTAAACTTTGCTTTGGGACAGTTTTTGGGATTCAGGGCTATAAAAAGGGACAAACTATTTCGTTTGATGAACTGAGGGACTGTATGAACCTGGGGGAATCATAATTTTGATTATATAAAAGCTGTAGGCCATGTCTATAGTCCTATAGGATACAGAGATACCTAGAAAAAGCTATTTTGAACTGTTAATGAAGTGCTTTCCTAACTTTGTCATGGTGTTACTCATCATATGATACTACAAGATGAGGAATCGTTTTCTGATCAATATTGTCTCAATATTTTTGTTGACTTTGAAATTTTACCTTTGACCACTCACACTCTGAAGTGATATTTCCACCAAGTTTGGTGGAAATCAGTCCATGTGTTCTTAAGTCACACACACACACACACACACACACACACACACACACACACACACACACACACACACACACACACACACACACACACACACACACACACACACACACACACACACACACCTACCTTCCTTCGTGGAATCTGTTCAAATCAGACCACAGTTCTGTTGAAGCTGCATTAACAGATTTTGAGAATTTAAGTCTTTTTATTTTATTTTTAGATCTGATCGTTGCTTATTAAGTAATAGATACTTCATGTTTTTGATGAATACTCATAATATATATAAATATAAAGAATGTAGATAAAAAAACTGATCTCTAATCTACATTCAAGAAGAGTCAGAACAGGCATGTAGTGTGAGAGTCTGTATAAACAGCATCTCCTCTGTGGTCTGAAGCTCACTGTCATTTCATTAACCATTTACCAATCCCCTGAATTTCGGATAAACTAAATTGATTGCGCTGATCCACAGGATTGAGGCTGTTGTCAATCCAGGATTTATTTTAAAAGGCACCAGCTAAAAATAAAGATGTTTGCTCCTGCAATGTCAGCTATCAATAATGTCAGTTGTCAGAAAGCTCCGCTGTGCTCTGTAAAACACTGACAGCGTTGCGAGCGAGTGACCAGCTGAGCCACAAAATAGATAAAAATGGGGGGCCAGCGGTTTCACTTTATTACTTCGTACGACAGGGAGGAGTTCAGCCCTTTTCTGTGTCTATTCCTGCAGCATTTTGCAGGTAAACCACATATGTAGAGCATGTGTGTTAAAAACTTTGCATTTCTCTCACGATAAGGTCACACAAGATAGGACATTCCTCAGAATATGACAGAAAACTAGCAGATCTTACTGTTATTAAGCTGTAAAACATATCTAAGCTGCTTTACTAATACTATAACAGGCCTGAAGTGGGCACTGTAAGTCGTATATTGTAGGAAAAAGGAACAGAACTAGAAATGAACAGAAATATTGGGAGATAAAAATGTGGTCAAAACATCCACAAATCTGATAATATCTGCACTCATGGACGGAGACTGGAGTCTGGCATGTGCAGCCTTTAAAGTGACTCCTGCACAGATCAGAAACATTCACTTTTAGAAGATATCACATAATGTTCAGTATCATTCTATATATGATTAAAACCATTCGGCAAAATAACTAAATGACAGTGATTACATGACAGAACCGGAGTTGAGTGAAGTCGAGTAAAGTTACACATTAATTCAAATATTTAACCCTAACCCTATTTTTAAGTTTTAGAGAGTATTACATTAATTAGAATAGTACTCAGTAGAGTGCATATGCCCACCAAGGCACCCCCTTATGAAATCACATGTGAATAAACTTGCTCTGGATTTTTAATTGGAGCTGCACCAAATTGACAACACTCATATGTGGGTCCTGCAAGATCCATGAAATATTCTCTGAGAAATCAATTCAAATGTTTTAAAATGCTGGCTATCTTAAAGAAAGTGAAAAAACAAAGCCTGGATCCACACCAAAATGTTACAAACCCTTACACCAAGTTTCATGGTAATCCATCCTGTATTTTTAAATTTGAAAGTCTAAAGAAAACTATTAGCGAGAGAGTGTGTGTCTGTCAAAACCCATTACTTTCTATGTAAGGACCACACCAGCAGCTAACTGAATTGCATCATCTTGTCAGGACATACTATCGTCTAATTTAAGTTTACTACTGCTTGTGTGTGTGTTACATCATTTAGTGGTAAACTTGTTGAAATGTAAAAAATACCCAGAGCTGTATGAGCCACTGTCCTGTTGCCTGAAGCAGAGAGATACTGTATCGGCTTTTCAGGTAAGAGAGGAGCAACACACATAAAACCCAGAGACACTTACGGTTCCTAGTGTTTTGTGATGAAAGTAGTTATTGAAACACTATGAGAAACAACTGTTCACCAGCAATCATAATTTCAATGAATTTGTTTTCCTGATTCTGATGCCAAGGATGGGTAGGTGCGTTGGAAAGGTTTTGCCAACTTCCAGCTACACCAGCTGGAGTGAGATTCAGAGTTCTTTCTGGAGAATTCTCTCGATACAATAAAAATGCAAATTCAACACAGACTCCATTCTTTGTTAGAAAACATTCCTATGAAAATTGTTGACAGTTAATTCTGCGGAATATCATTTCAGTGCTGTTCTGTTATCCTGGGGCAATTATTCCCAAAGCTTTAAACCAACAATCTGCTTTATTTAAATGCTGTGATTATCACAGATGAAATCAAACCATCCATAAACAGAACCTGGACCAAAAATATTAAATCAAACCAAAACCAATCTCTGGATAGACAAAAAAAACAAACACCAGAATTACTGAGGGAAGAAAGCCTGAGAGGCTGTGTTATTCCTGATGTGGAAGATGTTCCTTTTTGCAAAGCACGATAACAAATCAAACATGTGGACTGTGGTGTTTCAATTTAGGATTTTCACACATGATAACCTGTCCATGTGTAATAATAGTTTTATCAAATAAAGTAACTTAAACTACAATAAAAATGTATTTTCATTGTTCCAGTCTGTTGTAATCCATTCAGATGTTGTGTTATATGAGAGTGCATCTCATGCCAAAGAGGTGAGGGGTTTTAAATGATGATGATTCCAGAGGTTAATATATGGTAACGTGCTGCAGCACCTTGGTTTGTGTGTAATGATTATACTGTGCACTCCCCTGAATAGGTCCTGGTAAGCAGTAATAAAAAGGTCTATTTAGATCATTGACTAAAGTAAATACAGCAATATCACTCTGTAGAAATACTTCATCACCAGTAAAAGATGTGAATAATTGAGATGAAATATCTGGAATTTATGCTAACATTACATCACAGTTCAGGCACTTCCTGTTTCCTACCAAAATGTAATGTTTTCCTTTTCTTTTTGAGACTGACAATGACTCTGTGACATAAACCATGTGGTTGTTATTGTATTAATGACGGTAGCCGGATGCATTCGCACTAAACACAGAGCACATTTTTTGCAATGAGAGCATCAGCTGCAGGAGGAAGAGATCGGGGTGCGGTTTGGAGCTCGGTGCCAGGGATGGAGTGTATGCATAGGCTAATCACTCTCTCCCCTGTATCAGCAGAAGTATGTCCCGGACCGCCAAGCGGCGTATCACTGACGAGGGGACCCACTGGTAGCAGCAACACCTGTTACAGACAGTACAGACAAAGTCAATGCAAACAGAACAACAGATGAGAGTCTAACGTTATTAGCTTGACCTTCTCAATTGAAATATTTGAACTATTTTCAATTTTGCATGGTGCCAGATCACAAAGCCAGTCAGCGTTGACAAAGAAACTCAGGTCAGGACAGACTCTGGCACAGATTCAAGCTACCAGGTCCACAAACAGTGGTCAGCTTCAGGTAGCGCTGGATACATCAGTCAGCCAGACACAGCTCCTCCATGTAGTAATTTCCGCCGGTCCTCCTCTCCTCCAGACCGAATATACTTACGGCCAAACTAACCCGATCAATGCTTTTAGTTTGTGAATTCAGCATAATACAAGAGTTTGGTTCCTCTTCCCCTCGTGTTTTCAGGCTCTCTCCCCCTTCCCTTGTTTCTTTGCTCCTGTTAGTGTGCGTTTGATTCCTGCCGACTCACATGCACACCTGAGGCTCTACAAGCCTGCACCAGAAACACAGGTTCATCCCATCGGCCGATTCAGTGACCAACAGTGGTAGGAAAGCTAAGGTGGCTCTCCGTCTAAATGATGGATCCAAAACACTTCTTATGATGGATTTCTAACACCTTCACACATAACATGCAGTATGTCTACCTGTCAATCAATATCTCCATCCTTTCTTCAAAGTGACTGCATGGGAGAACTGTAAGGCCGGGGATGGCACAGCAGTGTGCACAACAGAGACTGAGAAAAAAAAAAAACCTTCAGTTTACCTTCACAGCTGATGAAGCTTGGATTTCAAAATACACCTTGGCTGTATCTGATCCCCACACTGAAATAAATCCTGCTTCTATCAGAGAGAGAGAGAGAGAGAGAGAGAGAGAGAGAGAGAGAGAGAGAGAGAGAGAGTGTGTGTGTGTGTGTGTGATTGATTAACCTGCCAGCAGCAGCATTGAGTGATTTGGTTCAAAGGGACTAATCCACAGGGAGCAAGCAACAACCCATTGGAATTCTGCCCAAAACGCAAAATTCAAGAAAGTGTGTGAAACAAAGAAACAGAGGCTGAATGAGTGTGTGCAGTACTCCCCTATTCATGGCTGCCCACTTGCAGGGCATTTATGTCATTAGTTTGTCCGACAAGAAAAGTTGTTGCACAACCTCTAGTATACGGCCACATTGGCAATTTTTACTTGTTTGGCATCACTTTTTGGGCAGCTATGTTTTTAAATGTACAATTTGGTCAATGTCATCCAATTTTAGGAAGTTACAGTAGAATCATCTACTCTACTTAAGTGTCAATTACCATCAGACTGGATCCTAACCAGCTACTGGCTTCTGTTCTGTATTTGACCATCATTCAGATGGTGATAATCATCATCATCTGCATTAAGAGAAAATAAGATCATTTTGGGAGTAAGTAAGAAAAAATCATTTACTTAAGGTGTGTAAGCAAACTATGTACTGTAACAGTCATATGGGGCCCAGGGGTGGTTAATTACTTTATGTTCACTGATCTTCTTGCTGGAAAGTAGCCTAACCACCTCCAAATTGAGCCTAAAGAACAAATTGGCCAGTGTGTCATTGTGAATTGATTACATCTGTACAGCACCATTAAGAGAACAGAGCCTGTCCCATTCCACACATACTCCCTTCTCTCCAAGCAATACCCGAGGTCAGGTCACGGATAAAGGGCAGACTAGTGGCTAATTGTAATGTCTATGCTGAGGGACACATCGTGGGGAAACAACGTGATTTAGGTACACATGCTTTAGGTTTTATTATCAAATAAGATGCGAACACTTACATGTAACATAGAGCCTGACAGCAATTCTAGCCTTTAATGGAGGTGTCGTTGGAATGTGTGATGCGAGGTGGGGATGGAAGAAGTTAAGTTTGGGTGCTGTGTTAGACATCTTATGACTTGAGGGTGATAATTGCTCTGTTGCGTTTGTATATTCCACCCTCTGGTCTCCTTGGTGCATCAAGTCTACAATAAACTCGTCTGCGTAAGACATCAGCCGCTGCCTGAGTTCTCCCTCCACCGGCTTCCAGAAAACTTTCATCAGCATTTTGTAACATTTCAATCTTTATATAATTAGCTTCATTGTTCAAACGTGTGCTCCCGTTTCTCTATCAGCAAATTCTATTGTATTGTCAAATCTTTAAACTCCACTAGACCTACACATGCCACTGAACCCCTGAATTTTGTTTGTCTGGTTTATTACCTGCCTCTGATCCAAAGTGGACACAAGTCTCATATATTTGAAGTTGAATTCTCTGCTAACAGTTTCAGCGTTGACATATGTTTTCTGTGACCAATGTTTTCAAATGTGTACAGGGGTCATGGCTTAGAGCAGATTGTCTGTTGATTCCTGGGTGGGTGGTTCAATCCCCCAGTTCCTCAAAAAGCCACTGGGGCTACAGAAGTCAGTGCGATCTTAAAAGTAAGAAACTTATTACTACATTCTGGCTTAGGCTCTGATCTGTGTGCTTAATGGCAGTATGTATATAATGATGCAGTCTATGCTGCGATGAAGTAAGTGCAGGCTTGATCACCCATGTACCTCTTTATTCAGTTTTTGTTTTCTTTACATTTTTCATGAAAACTTCTAAAAACTTAGATGAACAAAACATACATGAAAGTCCATCTTTTTTTTTACCTGTAGAATTTTCAGGGTCTGCTGCTTGACATCCATTGCCATCGTTGCTAACCACATCTTAGAACACTTCCAGCTGTGATTACCACTGGGATTTTATTTTTGAGGTCTTCCATCGGTAATTACTTTAATCACGTCAATTTCCCCTTCCAAAGCCTTAATGTCCCTTCAATCCCAACTCTTGGTGGAGTGTGTTGAATTACTTTTGTCCCTTGGGTAAGTATCCATTAACTCTTTGTGTTCTAAGTGACAATGCAATGTCTTCAAGCAGGTAATAGTCACTTCCTTTTACATCCTGGATGGTAAAAACACACCAGCATCATGCACAGAGCCTGGCTGACCAATGGACACATCCAGGAACATCATCTCTGCTGTTGACACAGCCTGGAGTTGAATATTTGCTTGTCCTTTGCTATTGATGTAACAGTTGTGGATGGTGGGTTCACACCATCGATGGCTCCAAAGGCTCCAGAGACATTATAGTATATGTTCATTCTTCAGTATACACAGGAGCTTTCAAATGCAGGGTTCTTTTTTTATGTCAAACTAATCTGCAATACCCGTAAAGCTCTCTTGGTTTATGATCAACCAAATGGAACACAGCCATTTATTGAAGGTTAGGTTTACCAAGAAACGACCATGTTTCTCATTTTCACACTCCATGACTCTGTAAAAAAATAGGCTGACACAAATCCTGCCATAAAAGCTGTTGTGTGCTCAGTGATGCACATATGGCTATATATACACACAATACATTATGGAAATTATAGGTGAGTAAATACTCATCATAAAAAACTATTATTGTTTATTTTACATAAAAGAAAAACCATATTGGTCATTAAAGTCTGTCTGAATATCATTAAGTGGGTAATTTCTTAATGTGTTTGGTGCATGTTGTTTCCCTAGGTAGAATAAGGAATAAATGTACTGTAGTCTGTATTGAAATGACATGGGCCTACCCATTTTGTCATTATCGTTACAGGTGTAATGTGCAATGTGATTCAGACATGTTTGTATGTTTTTACTATTATATGTATGCTAAATATTCCAATATCATACAGTGATTAGCTATAATGATGTGCCCAATACTAATAAAACATGTAATTACATAGATTATGTTAGTAATGTACCTTAAAGACCATAATTAGCTCATATAGATATCAACACAGGCAACTCAAATGTTTGTCTTGTCATCCTGAAATTTGAGGTAAATGTTGGCTCAATGTAATTAGGCACCACAGCGTCCAACTACCTCCTCACTTGACTAGGCTGTTCTGTAAGGCAAGGACAGTGACTGTAATATCGAGCACATTTTGTAGTATTACACGCGTATTTAGAGTCACACACCAACAGATGGGTGTTAACAATCAGATATTGAAGGATTTTTTTGACCTCTTACAGCAGAGGTGGAATGTAACAAATTACATTACATAACTCAAGAACTGTACAAAGTTGTGATGCTTGCACTTTACTTGATCATTTCATGTAACTGTATACCTACACTCCAGCACATTTCATAGGGGAATATTGTACTTTATACTCCCCCCATTGATTTTAAAGCTTTATTTGCTACTTACTATTAAGGTGATGAACTTCCACAATCAATAGTACAAACAGAAGTGTGTAGTTATAGGGTCACATTTCAGAAGTCAACAAGTTGTTAATAGCTCCACCGAATATTGATTTCTCTTCCCTCTAAGCTTTCTTACATGGCTTCATTACAAGAAATGTTCAAATGATCTTCTCACCAAGAATCAAAGATTAGAGAACGACTCCAAAAGCTGTGTAGCAGAACTTTGTATTATTTCTTTCCTCTGCCATTAATCATCTCACAAGCCCTCAGATTTATCTGGTGTCCATGTTGATTAAACTTCAACTTCAAACAAGCTGCACCTGCAGCAGCTAACACTGTAGCATGCTGCTCACACAATGCTTCAGTTAATCATCTAATGACACCATTAGTCAGAGGCACCAAACCAGTACTTTTACTTCTAATGCCTAAACTACATTTTACTGCTAATACTTACAGTCAGCACTATTTGTCAGGGTTGGGTTAAGCAGGTGGAGCCAGAAGCAGAGCTTTAAACTAAAAGGAAAATTGCCAACAGAAAAATCAACAGAGGAATCGCAAAAAAGTCTAAACTGAAAAACAACTAAGAGCACACAGGGGACAACAGGAACTTAATACAACAGAGAGGATGCAGAGGGCGCAAGCACAGGAGACAAGGAATACAAAAAGCACAGGAGACAAGGCATAGACGACAGGCATTACGACAAAGAACCGACAAGGACAAAGGGAAGCACAGAGACTTATATACACACACAGGGAAGGCAGGGGCAATTGAACACAGGTGGAACACATGAGGACTGGTGCAGACAATCACAAAGACAGGAAGTGAAGAAAGAAAACACACTAGGAGCAGAGCCTACAAAATAAAACAGGAAACAGAACACAGGGAGTGGGAAAACCTGAGACACAGAAACAACTCATAAACAAACATAAACACAGGGATAAACATGAGACACAAGGAGGTAATAATTAAAAACACTCTTCAAAAAGAGGGGGAAAATAAAGACTCAAAAGACAAAACCATTACACTATTACTGAAGGAGGATATTTCATTCTGGACCTTGTAATAAAATATCATTGTATCATTGCAGGTACTTTTTAATGAACTAACAGATCTTAATACTTCTTTCCCCACTGCTGGACAGATTTCTTAATTACAGTATTTCCTCATTATAATAACACAACACCTAATCCAACCAGGATTATGGTCCCCGCAAAACACATTTTCTGTTGCAAATTAGTTGTATATAAATCTAATTTGTAGAACAGAGGGTTGATTTTCTGACCAACAGAGTCTGTGGCCAAAATGAAGAAGACAAAGAAGTCAAGAAAAACAAAAGAGCGCAGTGCAGAGAGACTTTAAAATAAACCCTTTAGTTGCAGAAGTAAGTTCAAACTCCAAATGGATTTGAATAATGCAAGATAAATATCCCTAAACCTGAAATTGCAATTTTTTTCATCTCCTGTAATTAAAGCTCACTGCAATCCACCTCCTGCACTTGTCTGCTCCAAGTTGTTTTTCAACAAACTTAAGTCATTAATTTACATACATTATTATGAGTTGATGGACACATTTTTTAACGACTGTTCTATTTTATATTTGTTTCCAATGCTGCTATTTCCCCTCATTTTATAACAAAGATCTGTTGGACTGGAGAGCTGTAAATATGATATTGCACACACCCAGTCTCAAGTAGAATGATATTTGTATTAGAAATCCCAAGTCAGTCTACCACCAAGATGAGGCCTCATATGATCTGTTAAAAGAGCAGTTATAACAAAAACCCAATTATTTATGTCAAGAACTGGACAAGCAAATGTAATTGTTATTGAAAGTTGTTTTTTACTCTCTGTGTATTGTATATTCACTCCTTATTGTGGCGACATTATAATTGTCTTCTCCACTATGTGAACCTGGCGTTGACTGTGTGGCACTTGCAGCATTGCCACCGTGCCACACACCAATAAGTTGCTTAGCTGCAGCCCACATCTTCCAGCATTTGTGGAAGCGAAAGGTGAAGACATTTCTTTGACCATTCAGTAGTTTCTTGAGCCATTTTTGTCGAATGCCTACTCGCCAATTAATATGATTCACATCAGTACTTTCCATGTTTCCAGGGATGCAAATAGGCACATAAAAGTGTTGCTTGGAAGCTAGGTTAAGCTATTTCACCATGATTAATCAGGAAAACAACACTGTGTGGTGTGCGTGTGTGTGTGAGAGAGTGTGTGTGTGTATGATTTTAATCAAATGACAGTAAAGAGTTTGAGCCTTCTCTACCTATAAAATAAGTTGAGAACAAAGAAAACAGGAAAGTAATCAGGCCAAATTGTTGTACTGTAAAACTTTCTTAGTATCTGTCTTCTTTTTTATCTTATTTCAGTGGAATATATTTTTTTGTATGAAAAGACGAATGAATCATGAAGGAATGACACCAGTTTGCCAACATTTTAATCACCTCTCATTCGGTGTGTCTCTGCTCGACATGGAGTTGCCACGGATACGTAACAGCTTGCTCACCAAATGTCGGCTGTGTCTGACACTCAAGTTTGTGTTGGTGCATCGAAAGAGGAAACAGATCTGTTGTTGTCTGTGGATGAGGAACAGAAATGTTTGTTTTGTGAGCATGAGTAGACAAGGATTTCTGCTTAATAACGGAAAATGTTCCCAGAAACTCAGCCAGGTTTATATAAAAAGGTAAACAAATATCAATAAGAAATTCGCAACCCACATGGAGTCAAATTCTCTCAAAATGCCTGCACAGTTTATAAGTTTTGTGGCCAAATTGCAGAAGAATCTCCAACAAGTTTCTCACACCCACTTAAATATAACTTCCCAGGGGCCCTTGCTGCTCAGTCGACCGCTGAAGCTTCCAAAGTTGAGCTGGTGTCCTTCAGGCCCACTAAATCCATCTCTACCAAAAATAAGTTTTAAACTCTTTCTTCACACCTGTCCACATGAAGAACAGCCTTATGGGAGCAAAGTCACTTCTCGAGGGAGCGCCGCGAGGTAAGGCTGCAGCAAGCTCTCCACATCATGGGGGATGGGGAATGGATCTGTTAAGTGATATCTAACACACTATAGTCAGACATATCTGTGTGCTACTTAAAGTCAGTTGAAGTGTAACATCACCCCCTTTGGTTGAAGTGTCTCTCCCTGGAAATTTAAAGACATGCCTTTAGCACAAGGCTGAGACACACTTAGCAGTGGAAGGTTTAATACCCAGTCCATACTGTCTGCATGAGCGTCGTGTGATGGCTGTGCTGTCTGTTGTTTAATGGTAATTTACTCAATAACAACTTAGTTTATGCCTAAAGCAGATATTTCCATCTAGGGTACAGCTCGATATGAACTTTATGCATATAGCATGTGCACCCACTGACTAGCATATTTTGCAGAAGTTGGTCCTGCGGTTAAATTGCCTTCGACTTGAACTCAGAAGTGACCTTTGCTGCACTCTGTTTGAACTCTGTTTGCCCTCTGTTCCAGGAACCCAGCTAACTAACAAGCGCCCTTTATCACACAACACTTTTTCCTCTGCGACACAGAACGGTTGCCACCTATATATCACACCGATACAGACTATCTGTTCCAGACACGTAACGATACATTCACCCACCACATGTTTGTGGTCAGGTTGTACACTTTTCATCTCACTCACAGCATCCACCTTGCCTGTGTGATCCTTTCTGTAGAAAGTTTCAATAAAACTGTCTCTTAGACCGAAAATATTCTTCGACCCTTTTATTGACCAATTACCACCACAGTTGTCTGTTGTCCACACAGGTAGCGTTTCTGCTAGCGTGTTGCAAAAATGTATGTTCTGACATATTCAACAGACAGATATTGAAACTGAGGTGAAAGATCATTTTCACTGTCTACTCAGCTGTAAAACACGGGCAGTAAACAGACAAAATAGATGAGACCTCGGCAGTGTGGTCGCGCTGACCTGATAACATGAAAAGCAAGACGTTCTGTGTTGCACAAGCGCCGCTCACGCAGCCAGTGGGGCCCGGGCTTAAGATGGTCCGGAACAGTGGGTGGCTTTAAAAATAAGTAAATGTGATAGTAAAACATCAGGCATATAATTTAGTTTCTAGGTAAAAAAAAAACATTTATGTGTGCGGTATCACTTTAAATTATGTTTTACCAGGTTTTCTCACTGAAATTCAAGTTTTATAAACATATATTTACAAAATTTTAATGTTGAGTCTGTTTTATTGACACCAATAACCCCAAATCTGATTCCTGAAGGGCTTTTATCCTTTATTTGTATTACAGGAAAGAGGTGCACAAGGGAAAATGCTTTGTCATGTTAACAGAAACTATTTTTAAACACTCACTGACAACCTTGTTTTGGGCAGATGGCCACATGCTGGCTATTCACTATTCAAGAGTCTTTTCTTTCTTCTCCAAAATGGAATATGTGTCTGTGATTTTTAGGTTGTATTCATTCATCACTTTGTCATCACTCACTTTCTCCCTGGTAGCCTGAGATTTAAAGGTGCTGGTGTGTGTGAGTGTAGGAGAGGTAAGTCAGAATGCTTTATCTTTTGAGCTGGTCTCATTTTTTCTATTTTTTCAGTTTTACCTCTTCTAGCAGCAAATAAAACCTCCAAGGCTGAAACTGTGTCACAGTTTTTTAACCAATGCAAAGTCAAAGGTCAAAGTCGCAAAACTGCAAATGACTTTGGATGGAAGCGCACTTGAAAGCCCTTGTCCTACATCTCAAACTCCTTCCTCAAGTGTGTGTGTGTGTGTGTGTGTGTGTTATCTGGCACTAATACAGTAAAACAAACTAACTTCATGACACTTAAAGAGCAGGCTGCAGGCCTTAGAATCACTGCTCTGCTTCCTGGAACATGCTGGAATACATCCAACAGTAAACATTCAGTAGCAAACTGTAGTCCTTTCAGACACGCTTGTGATGCACACTGTGCAGCGTCTCGGGCTCAGGCCTCAGTCCAGCGGCTCTGAGCGGTGTCCGCTGAGACTCTGATAATAAGATGAGCAGTTATATGAATGCAGGGGCCCCTTCCTTCCATGTGGGGTTGCCTTAACTCCCTCTGCCTCCTCATCAACAACAAATCCAACCACACTATCCACAAATAACTTATCAAATATTGCCTGTGGCTAATAATTTAACTTCTGTGAAAGAGTTCCCATGAGCTACCACAAAAAAAAACTTTTCAGACATCACTAGTAGTACTGCAGTGTAGCTAAGGACCAAATCTGTTGCTATAGAGAGTGTGAAGATTGATGTAACTTCACCTGTGACCCAGAGCTGCAGGAGGCTTCAGGAATGGAGGCATCTGTTCACTGGTAGGGATCCGACTTTGTTACGTGTATGTTGTTACTTATCGTTACGATTATTTGCTCAAATAAATAAATCAAAAACAAACTCTAAAGATATTTGAGTCACAATTAACCACAAATTTCAGATCAGTGCATCCTTCATTGCATCCCCGGACCTGCCGACCAAACATCAGCTCAAAAGGAGAGAACCCTGTTGCCGCCTGTGGGACTTCACAGTAAGCAAACATCAGTTAAGGTAGCCACTTGTCCCAGTCTTTGCCATTTGCAGAGAGGAACTTCTTAAGCATGGTCTTCAGAGTGCGATTGAATCGCTCAACCAGGCCATCAGTCTGCGGATGGTAGGGGGTGGTCCGAATACTTTTAATCCCTAGCAACCTGTACACCTGCTTTTCTTAAATTTTATCAGACTTGGCTGCAACGCTGTGTACCCCTGAAACGTGTTTTGTGGACTCAAACACACCTCGGCATAGTGGTGAGTAGATAGAATGAATTTTCATTTTTCGGTGAAGGATCCCTTTTAACAAAAATAAAATACCTTTAACAGGGAAAAACACTGTAGAACCTCGGAGAGAGCTGCGAGTGAGGAATCCCTCTCCCAGGACATATTCACGGTCCCCGCAAGAGGAATCCTTATGATCGGGATGATCCCCTGACTCCTCATCTGGTGCCAGCATAAGTCAAATTAAACCATCTATCCACTGAAATACACTCAGTTTATTAGGTACACCTGGGAACAGATGCAGTCTAATATATCAGTCCTGCAATACATTCCCCCTTCATGAGGGTTAAGTTCTTATTGAAACTATTTCAGAAAGATGCTGATTCAACTGTATGATAATTTGGAGGATGTATTTTGTGATGCTGTTGCATTATGCAGGGAGGTGTTTCTGTTATTTAGCCTAACTTCATTGATAAAATCGGGTGGGCACAATATTAGAAACGCCTTTCTGTATAACACAATACTGGTCAACAGCATCCATCACAAACTGCAGCCAATGACAATAACGTCGACTCAACACATCTTTAAAGTGGTTTCAATAAAAACTGAACATTACAGCCACCATGAAGGTAGATTTTATCACGAGACTGTGCAGCAAAAGGAAAAAAGAGGCAAATCTAACACAGCAGGTCAATGGGTTGAGACACTCCCACTGTGCCATGGTGCAATATTCTTTAATGTGTTTGTGCTTGGGTGGTTTAACATGCCTATTGGATATGTGCTTGTTTGAAAGTACTGAAGTAAAAGCCTTGACTTTTCCTTCAGGGACACCATTTGGTTAATATTTTTCATTCAGTGTAATGTGCACAACTCTTTTGATATTTTGTCAAATTTAGTATAGCTCTGCATGAGCTCTTCTAAGTAAAAGTGAAATTCTCGGTCTGACATTTCCTTCACTGCCATCAACATTAAATACTTTGGTTTCTGACCAAATACCTGCAGAACTAATGACATTCACATAAGCCTCTGCTGTTTTTTATGTTTTTCCTCCCTGCTGAGACCGTCCACTTCTACAAACCAGCTCTAAAAAAACCTGTACTCAGCTGCTGCCATCGACACTGTCCTTGAAGAAAGCCAAAGAGACCGACTGGGAGCTTCAGGGCTCGCCACATTCCTTCACGTACCACATTAAGACAGTCCACTTGCTTGTTAGCCTGTGGATATTATTCTTGTTTCCTGTTTTTCTGCTGCCTGCTGAGTACAGTTGTTTTGCAATTTAACTGAATTATCTACAGGTTATTTTCTTCTCATACGATACAACATACATGTGAGTAGGTAAAGGTTTGTTCATTTACTGAAAAAATGCACATGAAGCATGAAAACAATTATCACAGTACATTAAGCAAAAACACTTCTGAATTGAACACATTCCATTTACAGCTTCATATAATCTAATTGACTATTGACAATGTGGCCTGCACTGGTCACCTGGAATGTGTGCGGCACTCAGTACTAAAAACAAGGGGTATATATATATATATATATATATATATATACATATGTATACATTTATAGCGGTTTGCACCTAGTAAACACAGAGGGGAACAATTCTCCCATTCTGGGTATTGCTCCAACCTTTAAAAAAGCCAAAATGTAAATCATGTCATTAGAAGAAGAAGAAACCAATACAACTGGATCAAAGGTAAACAAGACATGACCCTTGATTCAGACCATGGTCCAGACTTTCAGGTTTGAGAATGCCCTTAATGGTGCATTACCCTGATCTACATAGGTAGGTACATAATGTTTGTACACTATTTATTCTACCTGACAAATCCACCAAGATGCAGATGCACCTGGCCTTTAAATTAAGATGGGAGATGGAAGTTTGATAGGTCAATTGGTCAATAGGTCAATTGCTTTCTAGGTCAAAAACACACCCATACCAACCGTTGTGAACCGTGCTCCTGGCTCAGCTGCCTTTTTTTCCAACGTCAAACGAGCAAAAGGGAATTTGTAAATGTCCAAACTACATCTGCACCATTCACTTTGACCGTTAAAATAGAGCCGGAAAAATGTCTGGTTGAGCTGCTGAGCCAAGCTCCAGATGTTGTACAGGAGGAAACCACATGAGTGGGTTATTTCTGTCATATTTGACAACATCAACTGATTGGCTGAGGTCATAGTCATAGGTCAGTTACTGTCGAAGCTGGTTAGTCCCCCTGGTCAGCAGTTGTTTGAATCATGTGCGTCATGATGTGAATCGATGTTGATTATCCTGGGAAGAGTTGTCAGGACAGCACTGCAAGTGTCTGATAAGTGGTGTCGTAGGCCTGCCCCTCTGTTGACAGATGTACACATGTACACATCTTTATGTCTCCTGTGCTTCAGGTGTAGTTGTACTGTTGAGTGTGGACCTGGGGACTTGTCCTCCTGTGCTGGGTCATGTACTTCTTACAGTTGTGAGCCGAGTCTTTAGGATGGACAAGCCTCTGTCTCTGTGTCTCTGGGCTTGAAAAACACAGGAATGTGCTATTTGACGGAGAGCCTTCAGAGATTCTCAGATGCTTCAGCCACGTACGGAATGACAATATTGTTTTTGTTTTGTCTTGTCTTTCTCTGCCCATCATTGAGTTGTTCAAGATATTGTTGTTGTTTTGACAAAGCCTGGTTTTAAGAGTCTTAAGCTTTTCAGGCTTCCTGGAGGTTATTGTGTCCTTTTTATCCTCGCTCCAGTCCTTCTCAGCCTGATGATCTGATTCTGATAATCCACTGCTTAATTTCTGAAGGTGGTGAGAGTCAAATAGTCAATATTCATCATTGTGTGTTTGTTTCCTGTATAGGTAATTCCCATAACCCTTTGAAGCAGGGTGAGATGAAGTGCCATTCCCCTTGTTAGCAAAATGACCAATATGCATCCCTGTTGTTAAACTGCCAACCCTGCTCCTAAAGTATCCTGTGAGCAACATGTAAAAACACTGCCTGGATGAACTACATCAAAGTAATAAGATGACAATTCCAGCAGGGAGAGAAGGAAAGTGACGATAAAATAGAGTTGTAGAATAAGAAATGTCACAGTTATTGTGTCTTGCAACAATGAAATGTGTGCATGGATGTGTGTGTTGGTTTGTGGTGTGGACGCAGGGGAAGCTGCTTCCATCAGGCCATCACCTACTGTTTATTATAAAATTTGAAGCTATGGCTAACCTACGATCAGCATGTTAACACTGTATTGGGAGCATGTTGCCAGGTGAACATTAGCATCCCACTCAAAGCACCGCTGAGCTTACAAGTGTTGATCAGGAGGCATCAGTCCAAGTGAGAAGTGATCTCACTGACGACGTGACATCCATCACTTCACAAACACATCCTAATTTTGGCACTGTGCCTTAGCTCATCATCACTGTCTGCCCATTATATTGAACCCAAATACTTCACCATCATTTTGAGTGGACCGGAGAGGCTGGAGGACGAGGCATTTGGGAGAAAAAGAGATGAGCAATGAGTTTTGCACGTTTATAGCCCATAACATTATGGCACTTGACACTGAGAATAGGGTGACGGTAAATGCAGTGACTTTTATTTCTTAACCAATCATCTCAAATGGACAGCAACTGATGGAGAAGAGCAATAACCCTGGAGTGCACACCTATTTAACTTTGGGAGATAGAAGAGGTAAGGAATGTAAAGAAGAGTATCTCGGTGTAGATTAAATATTAAGGACAGACTCAATCAATGTGCCCGAGCAGCATTTGGTACCGATCAAAGCTTCCAGTGCAGCGTCCTCCTAACCAATGCAGATGCAGAGTTAACAATTTCCAAGTGAGTATGAGCCACAGCAGGCTGTTTCTTTTTGCTTTGATACATACATGACCTTCCTATAGCACTGAAATGGGCTACTGTGTGGTAACAACAGTGGCATTGGCCGAGATAACAAAGGAAACATTTATGCAGGCCTAAACTGGACAGATAACTTGTTTTTTCAAATTTCCCTGATCACCACAAAGCTACTGAGTTGATACCAAAAACAACAAAAGACACTTCAATATTCATTTTTCATCCATACTATATCTTGACCACAGGCTACACATTGCAGGCTCTAGAGTTAAGCCTGTTAAAGAGATAGCTCACCGAAAAATGAACATTTACTCATTATCCTCTCACCACTATGCCGATGGAGGGGTGGGTGAAGTGTTTGAGTCCACAAAACCCTTCTGGAGTCTTAGAAGTAAACTTTGTGGCAGCCGAATCCGATACAATTGTAATAAAACAACAGAAAAAACATAACCTGCCTCCATACTGCTCCTTTGGTGTCACCCAAGTGTCAGGAAGCCTCGACATTCATATTAGGCTCAAAACGGCGTCATATACACCTTTGAGGTGCGTTTCCGGACCCTCAGGCACACCATCGTGTGGCTACCTCCGCTAGCATCGCCACTTCCGGTAGTAGACATTTAGGCTTAAAACAAGGTGTAAAGTAAGTGAATTTTCATTTCGAGTCACTTGCACAGTCTCATGCACAGCTCCCTCAAAACCAAGACTCCACCAGCTCATCCAATCGCTGCCTGATATGCTCACCTTGAGCCAATCAACCTTAAGTTGTTAGAGTTTAAAATGTTCTCTCTCTCGACTGTCATTCAGCCGTCTGCTCAGCACAGTGATACTGAGTGAACCACCTCCACCCCCTGCACCTCCTCAATTCTGGAGTCCTGGTCATCTGCTCAAAACATCATCCAGAAGTTCCTCATAGACTTTCCAAGACCGTGCTCTGCCCATTGTCTGGGCTCCAGGGGGAAGTCTCCTTCAGGTCACAACCTCCTAATGTGTTTTATTTCCTGTCAGATTCTAAACACCAACAGACTATTTCTGTGTTAACGATAAACCACTTTTCATTTTAATTGACTCTTCCTCATTAGTCTTTCTGTAAGCCTCTCCTGATGGAAATAACAGCTGAGACACACAGACCTGACATAACCAGTCAGTCTTGCTTAATTTAACCATTTAAAATGCAAAGCTGAAAGTTTGCTTGAAGAAATTATTTTTGATTAATAGAGTGGAAAACAATACAACACTTTCTTACAGTGAACTTTCAGTGACTGCATATTCATTATTACTGACCGTTGTGTTTACTGTCATTCAACAGCCCCAGTGGACATGAAAGCAGCGTTTCATTTTAGCATGGGTGACTCGTGGAGGACAGACTGCCATCTTACATTACAAGACACAGTTGGTCCCAATGGGTGCTGATCAAGTCAGGGTCTCTACCAACAAAAGGCACATATATTTCTTACTTGTTAACTTTGTCAGTTTGATGAAAATAGTTAAATGAGCACTGATACAGAGTGCTCGGATATATAATCCCATGAATAAGGGGATATTATAGTGATCTCTATTCCTCAGGCGCCTATTAAGACATGCATGAAGCTCAGAAATCAATGTGCTTTCACATCTTTGCCTCAGACTTTACCTTTTATTAACCAGTTGCCATGGTGATCAAAACTCTATTGAAGATGGCCCTTTTCATTCACTATGCATGAGCTTCAGTCAGAGTAAACAACAGTCAATTGAACCATCAAGTTGTAACAAGGTAACTCAAACCCAAGTCCAGAGTTTCTGGCAGGTCAGGTAACCGTCCCCTCAGAAACAATACAAGCTTGGAGGAATGTTTTTCAGTTTCTGTGCTGCTGTCAACCGTGCATTTCACCTGTTGACCTGCAGGTGCAACTTAAATCACCATGATGGGCCCCTGGGTGCAAACCCTTTTTCAGATACAATAAAAGGCATTTATTGACCCCAAAGTGTCATTGGCAAGCATTTTTTTACCCATACCTTGTTTGGGGAGAGTTGGAATGGAGGATGGGTTTCTGTGTTGTTGTTTTTTCTGTGTGGCATTGTTCAGTCGCCCTTAGACGCTCCCCTGGTGGTTCTGTTTACAGGAGGTTTGAAGTTGATGAAGCCAGACAAAGAAGGAGGAGTTAAACCATGCATAATCTTATAAACTAGGAGGGCATTTAAATATTTGAAGAGGCTTTTCTCTAATAGTTTAATTATACTTCTTTATAATATGGCCGTGATAACAACTAAATGGCTTCTTGTCTTACATTTGAAGTGCCTGTTTGTATAATAATTATAATTGTTTTAGGTTGTTTCTCGCAAAACATTGCCAAAGTGAATTTTACTATATAACCGACCCTTTTAAATGTGGGTTTAAGTTGATTCAACGGGGTCAGTAACACATGTAAGTGATGATCCGTGTTGCGTTCTACACTACATTGTGACTGTGAAGCACTTGTGAGTGTCTATGTCATCGTTTCCAAACTATAGTGTAGTATGGATGTGGCCTGAGAGAAATCATTTATAAAGGAACGTGGAAAAGCTGAAATTGAGTTGTTAGGCCTATGTATGAATCAGGGTGTCATGCTTTCTTAAATCAAGAAACCGTGCCCCCATAATCCCTCCATTGCATCTATAGAATCCAAATTACATTGGCTGTAGTGGGAAGGAGATATTGTTATGGTGATGTGTGATACGTTTGCCAACCATTTTTTAAAGCTCATTATATACTAAAAGGTAAGATATTGAATGATTCCATGTCAGGTCAGAGGATATAGATCGTCCCAGTTTGTGATTTTTATGGCTGCTTTGAAATCCTCCTGCCTGTTTTTTTTGGAATGCATATCATTAATCCGTTTTCCTTGGATTTCACAGTTTCACCATGAATTTAGTCGCTGTGTTTCAAGGTGACATGGTCCCTTTTAGACTCACACAGTGAAAGCCTAGAAGAAGCTTCAGGCTGAACACTTCCAACTGATCCCTTGTTAATCCAATATTAATTGCCCTCTGAAAAATGCAGCCAAAATTGCGTTCTGGATTGATGCAAAGTGTGTGCACGGCAGGATGCAGCCAATACATCATGTCAGAAATAAATGTGCTTTATTTTGAAGAAAACAAAAGGAGCCGGAGAAAAACTGAGAGAGGAGGCTTTTTGAAAATACCCGGAGCGGAAAGACAATTCTATTCAGTCCGCGAGTATGCAGTGTTCCCAGACATTTCCACCCAAACAATTCCATCCACTTCAAACTTTCATCCACTTCATGCCCACATGAGTGAGGGATTTTCACTGCATCTGACATGTTCTTTTAATGACTTTGTCTGGCGTTTGCTTTGAACTCCAGTGAGTTTGACCACCTAAACCTTGTTGCTGAGCATGAGTTGCTGCAGGGAAAAGACTTAACATGCCAGCCCTTTCAAATGCTGGCGTCTAAAACAAAAACAACACTAACAATATGACAGGAAGTCATATACACCTATACCAAATCTTTTAAAGCATTGTGAAAAAATCACTCAGATAATTAATAAGAAAATGTATATTATTAACAGAAATGTCATTGCATTAACATGTTAAGGTCATATTTTTTCATAAAGAACACTATCTTAAATAAAGAAACTACAATATTAATTCAAAACTGTCTATTAAAGGTGTATCACGTTTTTTTTTTAAAAATCTATTAAAATTCAATCAACAGCAAGCAAAAATAACAATTACAGATTATTAATTTGGTAATTCACCATTGTATTGGGGCTACTCAGAAAAAACTGTCCTTGCAGGTGAGAGACCATCATCAGCGATCAGCCCATTGTCTTCTCCACATGTTTGGTGAAAACAGTGGCTGCAGACCACAGGACAGACTCTTCTGGGCTTTTTGGATCATGTCTGTCTTGGAGAGCAAACTGATCGTGTGCTACTTAATTAACCAGGCAATCAGTTTAAACAGACAGGGACAGACTGCATTTACCATTAACTCATTTCTGACAACTGCAGACCGTATGTTAGAACACATCACAAACATTTTTGATAACAATTAGAAACATTGTCTTATTAATGACAGATTTATATCCTTAACATGAGTTCTGTCAGAATCTTGTCATTGACCTTGCAATTCCAAGGGGGGCCGCTTCTGATTGACACTTGCCCCGCCCCTTTCTGTGACATCAACCCCATGAAGTCACGTGATTTCAGTCACATGATGACCATGCTAAAAAGTCCTGTTGACTAGATTTAGTTAGAACAGAACATAAACTGACTAGAGCTTCGGTGTACCACATTACCCAATGTCTTAGATTACCCAAATCCAACCTACATTACTCCAATTTAATGTGAGCCATCATTACTGCCACATTTCAAAGTGTTTATGATTTATGGTTGAATGGAGGTAAGTGCAGTGTGAAAAGCTTTGGTTGTCAGCTATTGATTACAATTAACTTCACTGCAAACATTAAATGAAGCTGCTCAAGATATAATGGATGGACATATTTCAGATTTTAATCTTAGATATCTACTGAAAGTTGACTCAGACAAACATACACACACACACACACACACACACACACACACACACACACACACACACACACACACACACACACACACACACACACACACTGTGTTGCATAAATTTGTCCATATTTTAGTTGTTAATCACCACTCTAGGTAAAATCCTGAATTGACAACAAATTATTATTGACTATGAGTAGCTGGGGCCCCAGGCTGAGTTGGCTATTTTAAAATGCCCCTGTTGTGTTTTTATCAGCACAGAGACAGATGTAACAGTATATGTAATATGTGAGTAACTGCTATCACCTAAACCAGGGGTGGGATGTAATAAACATCATTGCCATTGGGTCGTGTGTCTCTAGTCCACATTTCGAAGTGTCCTTGGGCAAGATACTGAATCCCAAATTGCCCCTGATGGCTGTGGTAGAATAAGCGCAGTACGTGTGCATGAATAGGTAAATGTGACTGAAAGGTTCAGTGTGTAGAATTTAGTGACATCTAGTGGTGACGTTGCATGATGCAGCTGAATACCCCTCACCTCACCCTCCACTCCCAAATATGAAAGAGAACCTGTGGTAACCTTCAGTTGTCATAAAAACTAAAAATGTGTTAAGTTTGTCCAGTTTGGACTATTACAAAAAACATGGCAGCCTCCGTGGAGAGGACCCGCTCCTCATGTAAATATAAAGTATTTAAATATAAAGAGCCCATTCTAGGGTAAAGACAACATAAATTTGTACAATTTAGATGATTACACCCAGTGAAAACCCTTTCACCTAAAGTAAAATAAATTATAGTATAGTTTAAATAAATACAGTGAATTTACCATTCAAATGCATTGGCTGAAATTAAAAAAGACAAAACCATTAAATATGCCCGTGCTCTCCATCAACTTTGTTAAAGTTTTTCAGTAGAAAAAAGTCCTCATTAAAAATAACAGCCTTGACATAATGAAGCAGTCATATGCTAGATTGTGTGTTGCCAATGCTTTGTTCAGTTTTGAAAATAGACCAACACTGGTCTCACAGCGTTTGCTTCTATTATGTGATTAGGGCTCCTTTTAAACTGTGACAAATCTTAAGTAAGACAAACTGTGTTAACTCTGTGTTTTATCTGATGCTCTGCTCTTCTTCACCACCCCCCCTGTATCTTCTGTCCATCACACTCATCTATTCTGCTCTTTCCTCCTGTCCTGCTCATAGGAGGGAATCAATCCGCACATGCCAACAGACATGTAAACACACTAACCAGCATCAAAGTACACATGAGCAAATAAACAATGCACTCTTCCATCCCATAGGGGCTAATTAGCCATCAATGCACATTACTCCATACGGACTGACAGTAACACAACACAGCAACACAATTGGATGCCAGCTACAGGCCAATATTCAATGCAGCACCAGCCATCAATCAGTATTTTTGCTATTTACTTTTGTATTGTGCACTGCAGTGTAATCAGTGGATTATGTGCAGATACCATCTATCTTCCATAACATCATCCAGCCTCGTCCCTTCTTCTGTTGTGCTCCTGTTGCTCTTTATTTCTCTATTCTATCTATTAACATTGCTGGTCCGTCTCTTTGATCGTTAACTAGTGTGTCTTGGAATCTGTATTAATTATGATGATTAACATAGAGAAGCTATAACCACATGTAAAGGTGCGACTTGTGACAAAAACAGTTGAGAAACCACTGAACCTGAAGACTAGCTCTACTACCTTCTTTGTCACCAACCTGAGCTCACTCTCACTCTCTCTCTCTTTCTCTCGCTCTCGCTCTCTCACACACACACACACACACACACACACACACACACACACACACACACACACACACACTTTCTGCTACTTGAAAGACATATAGATGATCAAATGTTTTTGATCTACAATATATTATTTTCAATGGCTTTGCTGTTGCCAGGCAGGCAGGCAGGCAGGCAGGCAGACAGACAGACAGACAGACAGGACATCAGGTACCTGGGAAACACATGCAGCCATCTCTACATTTCCATTACATTTCATGCACGATGATGCCACTTATCTGGAGTGGTGTTTGGCTCAACATAGCAAACTTACAGCCACTGATCAGTCACATTACAAGCAAACACTTGCAAGAGCTGCAGAGTTTAAAGCTTCGCTGCAGGTCAATAACCGTCTGATACACTAAACTCTTGGGGAAGAAATGTACCTGGAAATGAAACTCTCCTCTCACAGCAACACGACGACCCTCTGCGATCTCGACCCATCTGATTTAACCAAATATTTCCCAAAGCACCGAATCAGGTTTCAGCTCCTCTGTACTGATTAAGATCTACTGTATTTATCCCCATGGGGAAATTAGTTTTGGACTCGGTGATGCAAGTCCACAACAGACTGACAAATGAACAGCTTGGAGGAGCAACACTCTTGAGTGCAGTAACTGAGCATACACACACACACAGACACACACACACACACACACACACACACACACAGAGAGGGAGAGAGGGTAAAGAAAAACTTGCATACCTCCTAACACCTTTGTTTTGCTGATGATACAGTCTCTAAGAACTCACTCTTACAGTTAATTTTACACCCTCTATTCATTGTTATTCCAGCATTTTTTAAACTTTTTCCTTCAATGCTCATCCCTTCATTCTCCCTCCATCATCCCTACCCACATCCCTTCATCCTCTTTCCCTCATCCCTACCTCATTCCTCCACCCTCCTTTCCTCATTCCTACCCTCATCCCTTCATCGTGCTTTCCTTATTCCTACCCTCATCCCTTCATTCTCTTTCCCTCACCCCTACTACCCTCATCCCATCATCTACCTTCCCTCATCAGTACCCTTCATCCTGCATACATGTTAAGTGCTTGATGATTGGACATGTTAAAATATGTTAACACAAAATAATGTGTGCAGCTAAAAATTGTCCTATTATAATAAAGGTATTATGACCATGTATTGTGCACCATAAAGCACTTATAGTGCACTAGATGTTTGATTTGCAAAATATTTTTCTCATAGGCACAAACTTTGTATTATTGGGGATTGCAATTTGTAGTATGTCCCTTTACTGCTAATTGCAGTCATCAGAAAAGCCATCATTTAAATAATCAATCATGGTGGACTAACAGAAGTAGTATTCATAAGCTGGAGAGAACATAGGCCACGTTGTAAGTGTATAATACAGTATGTGTTAAGACTAAATGTGAGACACAATGTAGCTGCATGATCTGAAGTTTAGGTTATGATTGTACTAAATGTTTACAGCCCGCTAGACGCTCACAAGTAGAGATGAATTGAAATAAGGAATGTTTGATAATATTTTGAGTTTGAGATGTACACAGTGTTTCAGTGTATTGGTAGGATTGACAACAGAGGCAGAAAAGACTTCTAAAGTCTGGAGCTCAGACAGCAGTCGATCCAAAGCCAAGGATGAGACAGATCGATGAGCAGCGAGGTATGATTCTATAAAGTAAACCAGACATGTGTGGTTATTAGAAATAACAATCAGCAGCGGGTCTCCTTGTAAATACTCAGGTCTGTACAAATACACAAGGCCTAATAAAGTCAGGGATGGTATCATTAGATTTTAGCTGGTTTGCATGTTCTTTATGAACAGGTAATCTTTTGATCTCCAAAATAGGATTAAGAAAGTGTGAAAAAATGTAGTAGTGCCATTGTACTGTCAAATAAAAATGCACTGCACAATTTTTCCTCTTCTCTCTCTCCTTAATAGAGTTGTAACTTAACTTCGGTTTATCGTTAATATGTAAGAAATGAAAAACATAAAGTGAAAGGGTGAGAGAGAGAGTTGTGACACTCTGACAGGTTTGGCTCGGGCTTCATTTGGTCGACTTGAAGTGTGAGAGTTCATGAGTTCACATGTTTGCAAGTTGTTCTTGTCTCCTGTTGGAGGCTGTTGCTGTTTTTCTCTCCCAGCATAAATAATGTAACATCTTCAGGATTGATCAGAACTTGCAGGGAAGAGACAAAGGCAAAAATCTGGAGTAGGGAGTAAATGATGGGTAACATGACTCAGTGGCAAAACCACTCAGAAAGATGTCCAGCACAGGGCTGTTACTTTTTATTTGAAATTCAAAAATTCTTTATAGAGAAAAGTTCGTATTTTAAAATTTTTATTCAGACCTTCTGAAGTAGTTTGCTGTGCGACCTAAAAGAGGGCACTCGCTATAATATCTGCATTCAAAATAAATAGGCTTAATATAAAATGTTCATACCGAAGATTATCCATAATTCGTACCTGACAAATTTAAACAGTTGTAATTTCATGACAAACCCCCTCTGTAAACCCTCTGGTGACCACAGCTCCAGGACCGCTAACAAATGCTCCTCATGGCGAGATTAACTTTCATTTCAGAGTTCAAGAATGACCTTTCAGTCTATTTGCTCTTGGCAATTGGTAAAAAATAATCCTGTGACCTAATGATTGTTCATTGGGTTGATTTTATTGTACTGTATAAACACAACCAATCAGTTAAGTCTGCTGCTTGAAGTTAGAAAGAGCAAGTTAATTTCACTTGTTATTTTTAAATTGAAACAACTTGACATTCAAGTAAATAAAACAGTTTTAAGTGAAAGTAACATGCAGATAATAAGCAGTGGCGATTCTAGGATCCGACTTTCAGGGGTGCTCAGCCCCTATGAGAATGTGACATGCATACAGTGCGTGGTTGGCATGAACAAATAAAGGTCGGCCCACAAAACAGGACGGGGAAAATAACAGGGTGATAACTTTCAGATGGCTCTTATGTTATGTGAAAATCAAGTTTTAACCTTGTTAACAATTTTTTTGGTTCCAAACTGATCGTGTGGGTACTTCGACAGTTTAAACTGTTTTTGACCTGTTTCCTTATCCCCTAAATCCAAAAAGTCATCTAGAGCCCTCTCTGCTTCAGCTTGGAGGCTGGTATGTAGCTCTCTTTCTGTCTCTTCATTTGTCTCTCCGGTCTGCCCTCTCACTCTCTCATGTTCCAGAGATTCTTCATGGTCTTCTCTTTCTCCTTGAATTTTGAAAATAAATAAATAGCATATGTTGTTAAAATGATAGTTCAACAAAAATTGAAATTCCCTTATTAACTACTCACCACTATGCCAGTTAAAGTGTTTGAGTCCACAAAACAGCTTAATTTACACCATGTTTGTAGCCTAAATGTCTGCTGTTATCCTCCTCTTAGTTACTGCTGCAGTAACTGCAGCTTTCGTGAGTTCTCGCGATAACTGCAGTATCCCAGTAACTAGGAGGAGGATAACAGTGGACATTTAGGCTAAACGCATGGTGTAAATGACGCCGTTTCGAGTCAAATTTGAATGACTTGGATGACACCAGAGGAGGAATATCAAGGGCAGTGTCGATGGCAGCAGCTGAGTTGAGTACACAGGTTTTTTTAGAGCTGGTTTGTAAAAGTGGACGGCCACAGCAGGGAGCACATGCAGCCAGCAGGTGATTTGTAATTCTTTATCAGAGGGAATGGCCCAAAGGGAGCCCACAGGGGGAGGTGAGGGGGAGGAAGACACTTTTTGATTTCTAGGGACTTTTAAAGGGTTAAACTCTGGTAAATAATTGTTTCCATACATTGTCCAATAAACAATAATTTGTCACACAAAGATTTGTTTTATTTGAGAAATTTAAAAATGGTAACTACAAACCCTTGAATAAATAAATAAAGGTAAAGCTTTGCTTCAAGTTCTGTAATCCCTGACCAGGCCTCAGCCATGATGCTGTTATGCAGGCTAAATCAAACATCTAACTATTGATTCCATAACCTCTGTCTCTCTGTCTCTGTCTGTCCGTATGTGAAACGCATATCAAATAAAATAATTCAAAGATACTTTTTTGTCCCCATGGGGACATTTTTCTTGGGCCAAAGTGGCCACAGCAGCTGCAGAACAGCACGTTGAACAACAAACAACAAAAAACAGTTCACAATGACATATCGTGTAATACCCAGAATAATAATGCAGAATAAAACTGAGTTGAATATTGCACCTGCCCATAAAACACAAAAAGGATATAAGTCTAAAAAGTGCAACGGTTATTGAGCTACATGGCCACTGCGAGATGTTTTCTTATTGAGTAGTGTGATAGACGTTGCGATGAATGAGAGCTTGAGGCAGTTGGTTTTACACTTATAGGCTCTGTGATGTCGGCCTGAAGGTACCAGGTCAAATTCAGAGAAGAGTATGTGTGATGGGTCATTAAGAATCCTGTGTGCCAGTCTGACCACAGAACCTTCATAGTTTGAAGGGAAAGAAAATGAAAGTCCTTTTTGCCCATCACCTTCATAGCCGTTTTAACCATGCTCTCCATTTTTTGATTTTAGCTGGACTATGAGAGTCCCAAACCATGCAGCCATTCCGTATCTAATTATGCTGTCTAGCACAGCAGCGTAAAAAGTCTGCGTAGGAAGTGCAGCCTTTGAGCTTACTTCCCTCTCGCAAACCGCTCATTGTCTGTAGATTGTGTCGGTTGCTTAATAGACCTTTGAAATATTCGACATGCAATTAAAGAAAAAATATTCCCAGGTAAGTAAGTAACTCAAACTTATATGGAAGCCACACACGTGAACAGTAATAAAGCAAATTCGGTTTTATCTTATAAAAACATTGAATATAAAATCTTAACCAGGTAGAATGAACACAAACATCACTCTGCACCATAGACTGTTTATAATCTATGGTAGCTCGGGAGCATTAATTCAGGTAAACATCAAGTAGACAGGCATGTTTAGAACAGGCATTGCACTAATGGTATAATATTCAGTATTCGTACAAACAGTTGAGAGAATATTATACATCCAAGACGAAATTGTCTAAGAGTGAGAAAAAGAAAAAGGCGCAATTAGAAATGTGTTTGTGCCTTCAGCACCATGGACAGCGTCATGGATTTATCAATACACAGCACAGTTAGTCTGCTGATATTTCGCAGCCATAGATTCTAACTTGAAGCAACCTCAGTTAGATAAAGGATCAATGAGTCTTGCAGACGAGACTTAAATATTCAACTGAACATCCTCGCTGCTCCTGCACTCTCTCTGCTACCGGGGGATAGTCTGTGTATCACGGTTGTTCTTAAAATACCTTCATTATCTCTGCTGCTGCTTTATCTGCTTCAAACGTGTTGATAACTTGATCTGCAGTCAGAACTGCATGCACCAAAGTGAAACCAAGTTAGGGCCAAAGGTTTGATTTGATTTAATGAATGTCTACAAAAGCACACACATCCAAACTCGAAAAACAGTAGCTGCTGGAAAGAAAACCAGAAAACGAGAAATGCCCACACACCAGTTGATGCTCCCACAAACATGGTGTCTAGGCATTTCTCATCTATTGATTTGATTTACAACACCCTAAGAAATGAAAATCAAGCCGAGTAATGATATGTTCTGTTTGTCTCTGATCTTCTGACAAATAAAATATGAAAATGTGAAAACAAGACAAATATCTATCTCTGATCACTCTGAACAACTTTAATCACAGAGATGTGGCTTTGGTGAATACCACCTATGCCCTATGGTACGCAGGTGATGGAGCAGCAGCAATATTAACGTAACCCACCACCAACATCAATACATAAAACATAAACGATTTAAAATTGGCAACAACAGAGTGTTATTTGTTTGCCGGAAATAAAATCAAACAATAAACACACAATAAAGAAAGATAAAATGTATACATTATTGTTATTAATAAACTTCCCTATTTATATCGTGGTAATATTGTTATTGCGAATTATTTAGCACACAATAATTCTACTGAGAAAATGGTGTCCTCAGAAAGATAGCAGTGCAAACACGTGTGTGAGTGTAAGTGGGTGGGTGGGTGGGTTGTTGGGGTGTGGTGTATACACTGGGGTTCTATATATTTGTACAAATGTTGTCTTGTAGACAAAACATGTATCAACAAACAAGCAGCATCTCCTCAGCTCTAACCTTGTCTCTGTGTGACTTTGTGTTGTAACCGTCTCTCGTATCGTTATTCAACAACTTTTTCAGAAGGTTTTTTCTTCCTTCCACTCGAAGATTTTTGCAGCAAGTTCCATCAAATCCCTGCCTCTCTCTGTCTCTCTCTCTGTCTCTCTCTCTGTCTGTCTCTCTCTCTCTCTCTCTCTCTCTCAAATAGCCTCCCGCTCATATGGAAATGAGCTCTGCTCCTGCTCAGAACTGTTTGTCTGCACTCAGATACACTGTTGCTGCACAAATGTCCCGAGCTTCAGTTGGAGTCCTTCCTCTCAGGCTGCTCCTGTGCGCTCACACACACAAAACTTATTTTTGGGCAGCAGCAGCAGTGTGTCTGAGAGCAGACAAACAGCTCTGAGACGGAGCAGAGCAAATTTGCACACAAGGGTGAGCTGTTTGAGTGCTGCGAAAATCGCAACGTGAAAAGAATAAATAATGCTCTGAAAATGAAAGACCACACTGTTGAATAAAGATAGGAAGTAAAGTCCATTGTTTGCAAATACACAGGCATGTTGTCTCAGGTGTGAGCCTTATGTACAGAGATAATTAGTGGGAGGTAAGAGTAATTAGTGTATAGATACAGATAGACTATATTATATTATAGACTAGTATTAATGGCCTTCATTAATACATTATATACGAGCCTAATGAGACTTACCACAAAGACACAACACGAACACACACTACTCCTTAAGAGTTGAATCCACATCTATGATGCTTTACAAAAACTAGCACAGTGTCAGAATTATTCCTTGTCATTAGTGAGTCCTCCTCAAAGTGTTCTACAATATACTGTCACTTTTTATTGTTTGTGTGCTGGAGGTTGTGTGGCGAGCTTATTATAAACAGTCTGGTGCAGAGTGAAGTAAGAGAACTTTGTGTTCAATCCTACCTGGTTTATCAACGGTGACGATTTTTTCGTCAATGTTTTTATCAAATAAAAACTGAATTTGCTTTGTTACTGTTCACGTGTGTGGTTTGTATATAAGTTTGAATGATTTACTGAGCTGCTGTTATTTGTTCTTATATTGCATGTTGACAATTTCAGAGGTCTGATAAGCAATGGGCACAATCTTCAGACCCGAGTTCACAACTTTTCAAAATAAAAGCTCTGTAATTCACCTGGATATAAAGCATCGCAGCAACAAAACAAAACATAATTCTTTTACTTTGAAGACAAATCGCCAAATAGGAAGTGATTGCCATGAAGGATCGGCGGGCCGGCAGTTTTGACCCGTGGTTTCACCCAGTTGCCGACCACTGCTGTAGTTTATCTGAGGATCTAGAAGGAGACATGTTCAAATCGATCCGCAGACTGAAGGCACACTGCTCTACAAATCAATTGTCCAGATAGATAGATAGATAGAGAGATAGATAGATAGATAGATTCTTTATTGTCACTGTGCATCAATACACAATGAAATGTCATCTGGCAACAGTCCACGTAGCAGCATACATAGAATAGATAAAATAAGAATAAGTAGAGAACTGAATAAATAACATGTTTAAAAGATAGTTAAATATTGTCGAGACTATAATATTGTTGTAAGTTAATGTTATGATTTTAACAGCATGTCCACAACCTTTGGAAAAAAACTACTCCTCAGCCGGTATTGTCCGGGCACGTATGACCCTGAGCCTGCCTGAGGGGAGGGTGGCGAGCAAGTGGTGCCCAGGATGTAAGGGGTTCCTGTCGATGTTGACTGCCCGTCTGTGTAGCCGGCACTGGTGGATGCCCCCCAAATCGCACCAAACACTTCACCTCAATACACATGCCAAGTGTGAAGCGGATCAGATGAAAGGTTTGTGAGATATGTGTTCCACATTCGGGCAGAAAGACAGACGGATGTTTGCGGAATTAGGTAGATAGTACTGACAAATTGTCTTTGGGGTGGAATGGCTTTGATCACACAGGTCCTGAGGACATGTGTCCCCCTCCTTGTTGTTAATTCCTTCCATTACAGACTGCGAGCTTTCTGAACTCCGTCTGCCTCAGCCCAGGCCAGCCAAAGAATCCACCCTCTGCCGGCGCCTGTGAGGGACTTTTATATTTCAAATAATAAACACCAACCTTGGGACACGGGAGCAAAGAGGGGGTGGCTATTGAGACGTGCAGATGAAAAGAACCATGCAGGATTCATATTTATATTGCATACACACACACACATATACTGCCTCCCCCTCAGAGCAGAGACAGAAAGGCAGAGCATGGCCTTATTCTCTGCCATGCTCTCACCACAAGCATGTGTGGGCTGTCTCCCATCTTCTCTTGTCTCTGTCTGCTATCTCCGGTTGCCATTATTGCTCCTCTGATTTCACGTCCTCTCCCACAGCAGTTCTTTTCACCTCTTCTTTTGTTTTTAACCATTTAGTAGCCATTTAGTTTGATTGTCTCCGTCATTCAGTTTTTCTTTTCTCAAGGTGAATCAAAATAACAAATTGAGGCTGCAACAGAGTTTCTGAATTAAATGGCAAATACATTACATAATAATCCCACAAGCCAATTTTTGTGAATAGCAAATAAAGAACTTTTATATTTACATCTCTGTCAGGCTAAGAGTTGTTTTCTAACACTTTACATCCCTCTGCAAGTCAGTGCAGAGACAAGTGGACACAAATACACAGTAATTCAGCCCAGTTTGAGCAAATTGAGTAAAACATGCATTTGTTCAAGTTAATAATGTTTCAACATAAGTGAAAGGTTTGTGCCAATAATGAGGTTTCATTAACCTGATAATTAGCCTCAATGTTAATGTAATTTCTTTCATTTAGCCTGATACTGTGCCATTGGCCATCACATTAGCTGGATCGTGATTCAGATGCTGTTTCCTTTTACCCCCTCAACTACTGTGCATGAGTGAGTTACATCACAAACCATCATGACGCTCTCAGTTTCACACAATTCTTGGTTTGACGATACCTCATGTGCTCTTTCCTGCTTTGTCTTATCTACAGATGTTTCTTTTTAAATAAATGTTAAACGTTATTTCTGATGTTTTTTGCTCAGTACACCTCATCTGAGGCTCTTTTCATACTTCAGGTGATGCACAGCTATAAGTGTGTCTCCTCACACCTATCACATTGTGTCTCCACATGCGTCTCCTGCGACCACTGATCAGATCTCGTTTCCTGCTCTGTATGGAATGTGTGTCATTTTCTGTTGGACTGATTGGTCTGTTGTCAGTGTGTGTGTGTGTGTGTGTGTGTGTGTGTGTGTGTGTGTGTGTGTGTGTGTGTGTGTGTGAGACAGAGAGGGGCAATGAGGGGCTGATTAAATTAAATTAAATGAATGTGCTACATACTCTACATTTTACTGAAATCATGTTATTATTATTTTGTGGTGATGGTGGCGACAAATAGATTTATATGTATGTGTGAAACACTGAGAAGAGTAAAAATATGTTCTCTCTTGCCGGGCAGCTGACAGACCACTCAGAAGAGTCAGAGTGTAGGTTGTAAGGGCCTCTGGTGTACACGTAGTCAGCAGACATAAGAAGACAGCAGACAGAAATAAGTTTGTATATGTCAACAGAATGCCACGCTGTCCCTTCATTGTACGGTGACACATGGTTAAAGCTTCAAGAAAAATCAAAAGAGCAGTAAATTGACTGACAAAATGTGAGTCAACTCAGGGGCTTCATGATGGTTCGAATCGAGCTATTAGTAGGAAGAACCATTATCTGCTTTTGTTTACTGCTCATCTTCACAGGGGGGCTGGAGACAGATGCCAATGGTGAGAGGTGGGGTACACCCTGGATAGGTCTGACTTACAGAGACAAACAATCAACTGCGCTCTGATTCACACCTACAGGCTATTTAGAGTCTCCAGTTTATTATGGCTACATCCACACTAATGCGTTTTTGTTTGAAGATGCACCGACTCTGCTACGGATACGACTGGCATCCACACTACTCTGGAGTTTGGAGCCACTGAAACAGAGAAGTTCGGAAACACTGTTGGCCCTGTTTTAGTTTGAAAACTCGCGCTGCCTTTTAGTCTGGATGGTCAGAAACTGAGATGTTTGGAAACAATGACGTAGATCACAACTGCTTGCTGCTGGATCACGTGATGTAGAGGGGGGGCTTACATATCTGCAGGTTGGCTACTATCAGCATTTAGCTGCCTGATGGCAGAAGGAGTATGGGGATTTCCATAATGATTTGTTGTCAGTTTTCCTTAGGGGAAAGTACATGGTCGGGTTGACTTATTATTCCTGCTGCTTTCTGGACCGCTCACTTCTTAGAGAGAGCACAGGTCTTTTAAAGGTTTGATCAAGGTTGCATAAAACATTCTTGCAGACAATAGAAGAGTTAAACTTCCTCATTGGCAACCATGACACCCCTGTGCAGCCCCTTTTTAGGAAGATGACTACTTATTTGCCTTAATCGGTCAATTGTCTTTTACCTGTAAGAATCAGTCATGAGAAGACACAATGTCAGACTTAAATGAATCAAATACAAACAAATAAACAAGCAAAGATTTGTGGGTAATTAAATCACATGTACTTTTAAAACGTAAAAGCGTCACATCCTGCTGCACATTGGCCTCCATCTCGGGCTGTAAGTGAATCACTGAGTGACGGCTGGAAGGATGTGATATTGGGTAAGCATGAAAAATTACTGGACCCCACCTTGTCATTTTTTAAAGTGGACGCCGAGTTCTCCCCTGATTCTACTTGACTGCAGATTTTTTTCTCAAATCGTTGTCACTTCAGCTCGATCTTTGCTCTCCTCCTGTTACAACAATCAAAAGTTCAGCATCAAATCCTACCTCGGTCTGGGGGAGGTGAGGTTAGTGCGTGTATCTCGCACCTGCCTGACACCTGCGGTTTAGAGCAGAAGAAAGGTTGTCTGCTGCTGCTGTCAGGCTGCTTTTTTTCCTGTTTCTTAATGAGAACATCTGAGGGAGAGGCACTCACACACACACACGCACACACACGCGCACACACACACACACACTAAGAGAAAGAGAGAGAGAAGTGAGAGAGCAAGCATCAATTCATACTCGTAGGCCCAACAGCTGGTATTTTAAAGTATTGCTGCTCAGTTGTCCTGACAGCCTTGATGATGCCTCTGTAACAAGTCTAGAATAACGATGTTCTCCACCCCCGAGCCCCAACTCTCACAAAGTGGGAAAGTTAACACTTTTTCAAACCACAGCCAAAGGCTGCATCCATGTTACTGGGTTTTGAAAAAGCAAACCATCTTAGTCCACATGAGCCTGTATCAGTTTTAAACTCCAATCCATACTAACATGCCTGAAAATGTATATCAAGTGACCGCTCACGTACACTGGGCAATGTGCTGGTGTAAACAGGAAGGCATGTGCATGCCAGTGTACACAGGAATAACTCGAATAATAGCTCATCTCCTATGCATGTAACCAGTCGTAACATTGTAAAATCAATCAATCAAATTTGATTTCTATAGCCCATATTCCCAAAATCACAAATGTTATCATAGGGCTTGATAAGGTATGACATATTTCGCCCTTAACCCTCAGCAAGAGGAAGGAAGTAAATGTGAGGGATCCCTCTCCCAGGACGGACAGAAGTGCAATAGATGCCACGTGTAGAAGAGCACATCCACAAACTAACAATAATTACAACATTGATGAGACAAGGCAGTGTTTAACAGTTATGGAGACCTGCATCAATGTTGAAAGTATTTGTACAAAAGAAAGAGTCTTCCAGAGATGAAGGGAGCAGCCGTGACAGTTGTAATAATGCAGAGCTTGTAATTGATTATCCAGCGTTCTACACCGGTAGGCCAGGCTAATGCTGGTTGTCTCCTAGTTGAAGGGGGGAATCAGCAAATGGAGCTGATGTACTGTATGCAGCATTGGAATGATTCATAATAAAACAATCTTCTGTGTCTCACCATTACCTCTTTAACACTAAAATTAGCAGATATACGCGGGTTTTTTAAACATGGCTGAACCTGAACCCTTAAAAAAATTGACTCCTTTCCCATTGCCAGATGAAGCCTTTCTGTTTCCCCCCCCCCCCGGTGCGTCAGGTATGTACCTCGCTGTCTTGCCAGATTTGCACATTCACCCCGGTGTCACATTCCCATCTCTTCAGATCAGAGCCGATAAAAACCTGATCAGTCATTTGACTGATACTGATCCATTCCCATCGCAAACAAAAGCCAGATGTTAGTTTGAGTGGTGACCAGTAGAAAAGGGGGTTTAATGTCTTATACATGTTTGTATTGCATTCTGGCCTAGAAAGACTTTTCACACACAATCATTAGACAAGGAATGTCTGCAAAACAATGACAAGTGTCACAAATACACAAGATTTTGACCTGTCAATTTTTCTCACTTATCTCCTACCTGTTATTATATCTTTACAACAATATAGAGAGAATTGTATTGATGGATGGCATTACAGTGTTCAATCTTTTTTATAAATTTGGCTTTTCTAAACCTTAATGCATATTTTTATTCGTTCGATTCTGTTCTGCTCCCATACTTTTGTTCCAAAGTTTCCGCTAATAGGAGTTTATTTTTGTGCTTCTCCTAAAATCTTTTGGTGGTAGGGCTATTTTGGGATCTTTGAAATATCATAGTAGGAGACCTCTTTAAAGGCGTTGAATAAATCCTCCACAATAACTTAAACTTCAGACATGAGGTAAAAATTGGTTGCCAATTTGTGAGCTATAAGTGTTGGAGATATTATCTCCAACACTTCTCCAAGGTAGCGGGGCCCCTCTTTGTCATTGCTTGTGGGGTCCACAAGTATATTATCATGAATGTGCTGCCCAACACATCTCTCCCTAGGTATGTAATAATATACCTGTACTCATTTGAGCTTCCGACCACTCTTTTATGTATTTGTTAAGTGTTGTTTTGGCTCATGGACAGGAACATTATAGACACACATCAGAAATTACCTCATTTATAATTTGTATTTCTGTAAAAAATAGAAACAATTTAATAAGGTCCTGGGTCCGGAGCTCTTCAGTGGGCTCATTGTAATTCTCAGCTCTGTCTATTCAATTAGTTTTAATATTTTTCAAAAACAGTGCTAAAGCATTGTCATCAGAGCAAGTTTTAGAATTTTTATTTAAAGATTTGTACAATCCCGAAAAAAGACGGTTTAATAAGAGGATTAGTTGAAACACTAGATTTGATCTCTAAGACTATATTTAATGAACGCTGTTTTGTCAGTCTGACCTATTCACCCTGTTACCATGTACATATCATCTTCGGTTGGTGAACCTTAAATTAGGCTGATTGGGAGCATAGGATTTGAATTTTGTCCATGTTCTTGTTCTAACCTTTCCATATTTGTTCCCTGTATTGTTGTCTAGCCTTCCATCTCCCCTCCCTGTCTTCTTGGGGCTTGTAAATGAATTGATACAGCCCTTTGTTTTTGCACAGCCCCTTACTTGCAAGTACATGACATGGAGCTGTGCAAAAAGACCCACACATTTGGTTGCATTGTAAATATTTGCAGTGTGTTTGTCTATTTGGTCAGGCGTTGTAGATTAGGGGAAGATTTCTGACCAAAAACTCTGTTATACAGTTTATATAATTACAATCTTTCTTGAGGAAAACACTGAGGGATCCGATTGTTGTGTGAAGATGATGTCTCCACAATAGACTATTCGCTTACTGCTTGACCTATTCATTTCTGGGTTAGGGTTAGGACATTAGTTTTTTTTTTCTCTTCCTCATGTTACTCTCAATGCTGCTCCCTCCCTCTCATTATTGTTTCAATATATCATGATATTATGCCAGAGTTTCTTGTTGTTCCCAGTTTAGTAAATGAAGCCACGCACAAGTTGAAGGAGTCACAGGGTCGATGTTTGGCAAACTGCAGGGGCTGGCTCTGCAGTTCATGAACCATCAGAAAGCCACAGGGAACAATCATACTGGGACAAAATTAACTTCCTTACACCATCAATCAAAATGTAGCCAAAGCTCCTGAGTTCCTGCAAAAACTCCTTGGAGCCACAGAAGTGCCTGTAGCTCACTTTTTTAAAATCTATATTCAGTGAGGTGCAGGGTTCATGAGCAACCATCCACCATAAGGCAATAAAGATGCTTTGGCTTCACTTTTGGGGAGCCAGCATATCACTCCTCTTTATATACAAGGTCTCAATTCAGGGACTGCATCCTTCAGAAGCTGCATTTGTAGACTGAAGCTTCACAGCGGCGCGACTACACTGTCCAATTTCAAAAGCTGATTCAAATGTGGCTGACACATGCGTCTTTTCATCACAGAAATGAAGGCTCAAACAGGTGAATCCTTCCCGGCCCAACATATTCCAGGATTCCTTGCGCTTTTAAAACGGTCTCATTGTGTCCAGCAGCAGCTCTGTTGCTTGTCAACATCATTAAAGGTGGGACAAACTGGTGACACCGATCATGAAATTCCTCTGTAGACCATCGTGGTCTACGCTGCACACAAAGACCCCTGAATTGGGACACAGCTACAGTCAATGGGATAAATTGAAGTATAAAGTTTCACAAGTTCTAGATGTCCTACGGGTGCAATGTCTGACCCAACGTCCAAACAGGATCAGCAGCGAGAAGAGAAGTTAACAGAGAATAAACCTAAGGACTGAGGGCAAAAAGAAGATACACATAAAAGCAGTGAATGTCCATGAATAAATATCAGCTACTTTATACAGTAATAAGTGGTCAAGTGATACATGACTGCAACTTTGGCTGCCGGTTTCATTTTTTGTTTTCAAATTCTGGTTTTCATTTATTAGGGCCCGAGCACCGACGGGGGGAGGCCCTATTGAAATTGAAAGGATTATTATTAGGGCCCAAGCACCTCCGGTGGGAGGCCCTATTGTATTTCGAAGGATTTGTATTTCCCTTTTGGGGCTTTTTCAGGGCCTAGACATGCTCAAATTCATACCAAAGTTTGCAGGGAATTCAAAACCCCAAAAAGTAATTGTATTCTGGAATAATTTGAAATGGGCGTGGAAAAATGGCTCAACAGCGCCATCTAAGGAAAAGCCCCTCAGTTAGCTTTCACAGATCTTCACAAAAATCATAGCCCAGGTGTATCCTGACCAGACAAACAAAAAAGTTCAGAGGTGCAATTGGAAAAAAGCAACAGGAAGCCCGCCATTTTGACTTTAGTGGCCATATTGGCCATTTTCCACATTTTTACTTTGATGTACTTGTCCCAGGGCTTTCATCAGATCAACTTCATATGGAGATGCGTGTCATCACAACAAGATGGAGATGAAAACTACCTCAAAGATCAATTTTTCGTCACACGGTATGACCGTGGCGTGGCAAACTTTGGTGTTGGAGGTTCAACCTCCCTCAAACTACATTTGTGTAACAACAGCCCCCCCCTGCGTGTAACATTCAGATGGTTTTAAGGAATGGGCGTGGCAAAATAACTGAATAGCGCCCCCTAAAGGGCAGCCCCGGCACCACGATTGGCCGACATGTACAAAAATCAATAGGGACATGTGTCTTTTCATAACAAACAAATAAGTGTCTTGGATAGATATGCTAGACCAAACAGGAAGCCCGCCATTTTGGCTTTAGTGGCCATTTTGACCATTTTAGACATTTTTACTTTGACGAACTTGTCGTAGGGCTTTCATCAGATCAACTTCAACTTCTGGCGTGAAATTTTGATGATTCGCTAAAAAAGAGGGATTTCTTATAACTCTGTGCATTGTTCCATCAGCCTCAAACCTCATTCACACATTCACAGTCCCGCCCTGATCAGATCCACGTGTCAATATTGACTCATCATTACAGCGCCACCTGCTGGCTACAGGAAGTGACATGTTTTATACTTTGATGAACTGCTCCTGGCTGCTTTACAATACACAGCTCAAATGAGCTGAGACAAGTCATTGGACCATGGTCAGAATTGTGACATTTCCTCAAACCGTGTAAACATTGAGGTGCGGCGAAGGTTCATCCTTCGCCAAAGGAGACGATGTTGTCATAACTCCAGTGTGCATTGTCCTATCACCGCCAAACTTCTGTCTCATGATCAGAGACATGATCATGATCATAGCGCCACCTACTGATTCGCCATGAAACAGGAAGTACTTTGTGAATCCACTCTGCATTATCCAACCGGCCCCCAAATGCTGACCTATAATCACAATCCTGACCTGCACAGCTCCATATATTAATATTAGTGCAGGGTCATAGCGCCACCTACTGATCAGTGTGATAATTAAGTTGTTGTTACATTGTCCAATTGACACAAAATTGCTCACGCTACATCAGAGCCCCTACTTGAACAGATCTATTAGTCTGTATGTAATAATACTGATGGCGCCACCTACTGGCAACATGAAGTAAGCTTTGTTTTACAACTATCATTCGATTTACATAGAATCTTCACAGTGTGATGTGCAATTGATAGCGTGGACCGTAATGAGCAATTAGCAGGCAAGGATCGACATCGCGTGACGGACGCAGGAAGTGAAGCATTTATCCTTGCTGCAGTGCGCAAAACGCATGCAACGCGGAGACGTGCGCTTGGTCATTGATCGCTCTCTCCACTAACTGCAACAGGCTTCAAAATGCCTGTGCTCGGGCCCGTTAGTGCTACAACGTAGCCCTAGTTTGAACTGTTTTTAATATAAAATAATAAATATTATACAGCATATTTTACTGTCTCTCTTCAGTGATTGAATCTCACCCAGACAATGCCTTGGAGGACCTGAGGTTAGATCAGCCTTTTAGTGAATTTAAGAAACACATTCAGTCCTATGACCTTGACAAAATGGACAAGAAGGTATCTATTTTGGTTTCAGCACATTAGCAAGTTTAAACCAGTTTAACCCTAACCCTGTAAAGATTTACACAAAGTGATCATATTTAAATCTTCATTTATTCTGTAGGATCACAGTCACACACTTTGGGTCATCATTGTTGCGAAATATCTGGAGAAATGGCTCAGTGAGGTACAGTACATTTTTCTGTGTAGTATTTGTCTGATAAAAACATCATCACTCATGTTTATTCATCTGGTTTGTTAATGTTGCTGAAGAATAAATTTTCTCTTCCTCTGTCCTGCCAGCCACCAAAAAATTACAAGGAGAAAGAGGCATTCAGACAAATCATTCGGGAAGGTATCGGTGGACCTCTAGATTGCAGTTCAATGACCTGTCTGTGTAACTCAACCCTATCTGTGATTGATTATTATTTTGTGTCTCTTCAGGGATCCTGAAGAATGAGAACGGTTTCCCAGAGGATGAAAAAAACTTCGAGGAAGCTATTAAAAATGTCAATATGGCTTTAAATCCAACCAAGGTACCAGACCTCATATACTAATATTGTTTTAAAGAGATATCTGTCTCATGCAAAATATCTAATCTTATTAAGCCTCAAACAGTCTGTTATCTTTAGTGGCAAAGTTCGTAGTTAGACTATTCATGTAACAGCTCTTTTTTCTGCAGATTCATAGTGCTCTTGAAGACCTCTTCAACAGTGAGCAGTGTAACAACATCACCTCACAGGTTTGGACTTTTTCCTAAAACTATTTTATTGAAACTACGTAGGGTCTGTTCCTATCTGGCATTAACATCTGTCTCAGGTGATCCAATCGCGAGTGGACAGCTCCAAGCACAGGTGTGAACACACCCAAACCGCATTGAGGACACACACACACCACATTCGGAGGTGCTCTGAGACACATATGGCCACATTCTTTTAGCTTTGTGAACACAAAGGATTCCTGGGTCTCATTGAAGGACTCTGACCTGCTACAGGTCAATATTCTTAAAGATTCTGTGTGTTTCCCATACACTATCAGCATTGGTTGCCACATATCGATTTTTCATATCGATTTTTTCCTGTTTCAAATGGGTAGAATTTGATATACCCACTTCTGTCCTTGTGCCTCGTGATAGCTCAAACAAAAAAAACTGATCTCACTGCAGGGAAAGTTCTTTCAATAGGTTAAAGCTTTAGTTTTGTTAAATATAATAAATAACATTTATTTATATATTTAAAAGCATGTCTTTCTTCTGAGGCAACAATCAGGTTAATTTAAAAAGGATTAAATATAAAAAATGAATCAGTGAGAAGACCATCTTGTTTCTTAATCACAATGAACAATGGAACAAAGCACTTTATTTATTATTTACCATTTCTGGGAGGTTCCTCCCTTTTCTCTCAAGCAGCCTTGATTCTTTATGGCATGCATTACACAACGTGTTGACATAATCACGTTAACTGAGGCGTCTGACCTGCATCTGGGAGGATTCACGCATTGCTCAGCTGATTGGCTGATTGAAAAATTGAATGAAGTGAAAAAGCAGGTGCACTGAGGCTCCTGATAAAACAGCTCAGTGAGGAAACTGATACAAGGCCATGTTTTCTCTCTGAGGGACAAATCAGGGCAAAAGCCAGGTTAAGGTTACAGCGGTCATCCCTTTAAGCTCGGGGCTAATCTCACATTAACAGCCATTTTAACATCTAGGTTACTCCTCTGGATAAAACACACAATGCAATAAACCCCCTCCAGCAAAACCAAGGGACAGCAAGAATCCATTGTGCAGCCTATACACAGAGAGGATGCATGCCTGGAGCTGCAGGATGCATGTGTGAGATCTTACCGTCCTCCTTTCCATATCCCCAGTGGTTCCCTGTCATTGTCCCTGTTTGTGGAGACAAGTGTGACCGAGCTGACCGCCGCTGCTTGACTCGTGCACTCTGCTGCGCACTCGGAGGACGGACACGAGCATCAGCTGGTGGAGCTGTTGATGAAGTTTATGTAGTGAGCAAAGGGGAAGGGCAATTATCCCTGTGTTGACACGCCCCCTACACAGACACACACAACCACACACACACACGAGACATGCACGTCTCTCTACAGTTGTGAGGACACTCATTGACATAATGCATTTCCTGGCCCCTAACCTTAAAGGTCCAGTGTGTAAGATTTAGGTGAAATGGATCTATTGGCAGAAATTGAATATAAAATATGTATGGATATAGATATAGATATCAGTGTCTGTATATTTTTATTTGCATGTGTGCAGGCATACAGCGGTTTTTGATGAATGTTTATTATGTAGGGTTATGGCTGTGTTAACTTAATAAATGTTTATATTGATAAAAAAAAATCGATATCCACAAACATTTTATAGAAGAGAAGAAAATTTGATATATATATATATATATATATATATTTGTTGTTTTAATAATGTTGGCAGCTTTGATAGAGTTTGACATATGCATACCTGGAAAACCATGAGAACCAAACTGGTGGTGCATGCACAGGCCTAAACTGTGGTTCCATGACTCTTGCATGTGTACATCTGGAACGGTTCTGCAGGAGGATGTTTCTCACTTTGTCATTTGTGAATTTCCTCTACGGAGGATAAATAAAGGTACATCTTATCTTATCCTATGTTGTGCAATAATGCATTAAACGTGATACCATAAAATGGTGTGCCTTTCGGCATTCAATAAATTTGGTTATCAAAATAAAATATTGAATATTAATATTAAAAACATTAATATTAAATCATAACTTTAATTGTTTAAAGTTACCTCGGGGCACCACCATTCAAAGGAAGGGAAAAGATAGCCAATTTATTGATTAAGTCTCATAAAAGTATACTACAAATTTGGAACTCTGATCAAAAATTAAATTAATAACTATAATCAAAATTACCATCTAGATAGTTAGCTAAGTTGAAGGATATAGAGTTCTTGACAGAGGTTGGCAAAATTCACTTATGCAACATTAATGAAAAAAACATTTGTGAAAGAAAAACATTTATTATGAATATAATAAAGTATAAAAAAACACAAATTACTAACGGTGTACTTACTAAACAAAGATAGGTATGTGAGTATGCATGTGTGTGTGTCTGTGTGAGTCAGCGTGCTTCCAAAATGGCGGCTGGCCAAAGATATAACACCCTCCCCCCCCTATTGGAATGTTTACGACATGTAGCGGGGGTGCAGCTCAGTTGCTGGTTGAAGTTCTCCTGCAGGACATCGCGTCGCTGCTAGGAGGTTGGTAGAGCTTGGATTGCGAGGAGGTTTCCTTGGTGAGATGAGCTGGAAGCTGCACCTTTGTGCTCCTCTCGAAGAGTTGGATGGAAAGAGAAGATGTGAGCTGGAGAAGCCAGGCTTCTCCCCTCGGTGATGCAGGAAAAGAGGCTGGACAGCCTTCTCCCCTCGAAGGGATTGTAGAAAAGAGATAGAAGATAGGGGGAACAGGCCTTATATTGGCCCGGTGACCTCACAGGTCATGGGGCCCAGAGTGACCAATAGGAGTTGAAACTTGTGTCCCTGGGGGGTTTTCACACCTCTGTGTGACGTTCTGGAGGGTCTGGTTTTCTCCAGACAAAGGGACATGCGGCTTCAGGCTTTTGACTGCACATGGAGGCCGAACTTTGGTTTCACAAAAACCCTGTCCCAACACCTAAATACATCAACATATGCAAGAAATTAATTTTGTTATCGTTTCATTTGGTGCGATACTATCATTGTGAGGACATTATTATTTTTTATGATGTTTTGTAATCAAATTGTGAATCCCTCCATTAACCTTGACAGTCCTCACAGCAGGTGAAGAAGGTAAAGTCAGCACAGTTGATGGGGGATGTTGGCACCGCTGACTTCTTCCACCTCCTACACAACCCCACAAAGCGGCGGACTCTCTTCCAGAATGAAGCATTCTTTGGTTTCTCTGTCTTCTCAGGCAGCCCCGTCTCCTTGGGATTGGGATCAGGGAGAACATTGGAGAGAGACTCGTCCTCAGTGAGCTCAGTGCTGGAAACATCAGGTATATATCTTTGGAAGACCTCATCATAAGCACTGAGCTTCTCCAGCTTTTCTAGGAGAACATTCTTCTTCTTCTTCTCCTCCCGGAGCTCGGTGATGAACTTCTTCTGGTTGGTTACATAACTTTGGCAGACCTTGTGATGACAAGCTTTGAGCTTCTCGAACTTTTCTTGGAGAACATTTTTCTTCTTCTCATCCTCCTGGAGCTCGGTGTTGAACTTCTCCTGGTTGGTTGTATGACTTTGGCAGACCTCATGATAAGAAGCTTTGAGATTCTTCAGCTCTTCTTGGAGAACGATCTTCTTCTTCTTCTCCTCCTGGAGCTCGCTGTTGAACTTCTCCTGGTTGGTCGTATGACTTTGACAGACCTTGTGATAAGAAGCTTTGAGCTTCTTCAGATCTTCCTGGAGAACGTTCTTCTGCTTCATCTCCTCCTGGAGCTCGGTGTTCAACTTCTCCTGGTTGGTTGTATGAGTTTGGCAGACCTCATGATAAGAAGCTTTGAGATTCTTCAGCTCTTCTTGGAGAACGATCTTCTTCTTCTTCTCCTCCTGGAGCTCGGTGTTGAACTTCTCCTGGTTGGTTGTATGACTTTGACAGACCTTGTGATAAGAAGCTTTGAGCTTCTTCAGATCTTCCTGGAGAACGTTCTTCTGCTTCATCTCCTCCTGGAGCTCGGTGTTCAACTCCTCCTGGTTGGTTGTATGAGTTTGGCAGACCTCATGATAAGAAGCTTTGAGTTTCTTCAGCTCTTCTTGGAGAACGATCTTCTTCTTCTTCTCTTCCTGGAGCTTGCTGTTGAACTTCTCCTGGTTGGTTGTATGACTTTGGCAGACCTCGTGATAAGAAGCTTTGAGATTCTTCAGCTCTTCTTGGAGAACATTTTTCTTCTTCTCATCCTCCTGGAGCTCGGTGTTGAACTTCTCCTGGTTGGTTGTATGACTTTGGCAGACCTCATGATAAGAAGCTTTGAGATTCTTCAGCTCTTCTTGGAGAACGATCTTCTTCTTCTTCTCCTCCTGGAGCTCGCTGTTGAACTTCTCCTGGTTGGTCGTATGACTTTGACAGACCTTGTGATAAGAAGCTTTGAGCTTCTTCAGATCTTCCTGGAGAACGTTCTTCTGCTTCATCTCCTCCTGGAGCTCGGTGTTCAACTTCTCCTGGTTGGTTGTATGAGTTTGGCAGACCTCATGATAAGAAGCTTTGAGATTCTTCAGCTCTTCTTGGAGAACGATCTTCTTCTTCTTCTCCTCCTGGAGCTCGGTGTTGAACTTCTCCTGGTTGGTTGTATGACTTTGACAGACCTTGTGATAAGAAGCTTTGAGCTTCTTCAGATCTTCCTGGAGAACGTTCTTCTGCTTCATCTCCTCCTGGAGCTCGGTGTTCAACTCCTCCTGGTTGGTTGTATGAGTTTGGCAGACCTCATGATAAGAAGCTTTGAGTTTCTTCAGCTCTTCTTGGAGAACGATCTTCTTCTTCTTCTCTTCCTGGAGCTTGCTGTTGAACTTCTCCTGGTTGGTTGTATGACTTTGGCAGACCTCGTGATAAGAAGCTTTGAGATTCTTCAGCTCTTCTTGGAGAACGTTCTTCTTCTTCTCCTCCTGGAGCTCGGTGTTCAACTTCTCCTGGTTGGTCGTATGACTTTGGCAGACCTCGTGATAAGAAGCTTTGAGATTCTTCAGCTCTTCTTGGAGAACGATCTTCTTCTTCTTCTCCTCCTGGAGCTCGGTGTTCAACTTCTCTTGGTTGGTCGTATGACTTTGGCAGACCTCGTGATAAGAAGCTTTGAGCTTCTTCAGCTCTTCTTGTAGAACGTTCTTCTTGTTCTTCTCCTCCTGGAGCTCGGTGTTGAACTTCTCCTGGTTGGTTGTATGATTTTGGCAGACCTTGTGATAAGAAGCTTTGAGCTTCTTCAGATCTTCTTGGAGAACGTTCTTCTTCTTCTTCTCCTCCTGGAGCTCGGTGTTCAACTTCTCCTGGTTGGTTGTATGACTTTGGCAGACCTCATGATAAGAAGCTTTGAGATTCTTCAGCCCTTCTTGGAGAACGATCTTCTTCTTCTTCTCCTCCTGGAGCTCGGTGTTCAATTTCTCCTGGTTGGTTGTATGACTTTGGCAGACCTCATGATAAGAAGCTTTGAGATTCTTATTTGGTCCAATCGAGTCCAAACTAGACATGTAAGACAAGAGTCCCGGCCTGATGACATCTACACAGAAATCATGACTTAAAATCACAGCGCCCCCTGGTGGCAACAGGAAATGTCTTGTTTTTGGAACGTCTTACACTTGGAGGTATTCCTCCTCATCCACTGCCCGCAGCCATGTCAAACTGTGTCAAACGGGTCTCAAGACATTGATAATGTAGGCATAAGATTACTGTGACTTTTCGTCAAACGCCATAATAGTGGCGTGGCGTCAAAGTTCATCAACTCGCCGTGACACACGAAATTACTATAACTTTGGTGTTGGAGGTTCAACCTCCCTCAAACTACATTTGTGTAACAACAGCCCCCCCCTGCAGACATTCAGATGGTTTTAAGGAATGGGCGTGGCAAAATAACTGACTAGCGCCCCCTAAAGTGCAGCCCCGGCACTACGATTGGCCGACATGTTCAAAAATCGATAGGGACATGTGTCTTTTCATGACATACAAAAAGTCTCTTAGATAGATATGCTAGACCAAACAGGAAGCCCGCCATTTTGGCTTTGGTGGCCATTTTTGACACCATTTTCTACAATTTTACTCTGATGAACTTGTCCTTGGGCTTTCATCAGATCAACTTCAACTTCTGGGAATGTCATCTCAACAAGATGGAGATATAAACTACTTTGGTATATATGATTTCATCACACGGTGTGACTGTGGCGTGGCGTAGAATCTTGATGATTCGCCAAAAAAGAGGGATTTATTATAACTCCTCTGTGCATTGTTCTTTCAGCCTCAAACCTAATTCACACATTCACAGTCCCGCCCTGATCATATCCATGTGTCAATATTGACTCATCATTACAGCGCCACCTGCTGGCTACAGGAAGTGACATGTTTTATACTTTGATGAACTGCTCTTGGCTGCTTTACAATATACAGCTCATAAGAGCTGAGACAAGTCATTGGACCATGGTCAGAATTGTGACATTTCCTCAAACCGTGTAAACATTGAGGTGCGGTGAAGGTTCATCCTTCGCCAAAGGACACGATGTTGTCATAACTCCAGTGTGCATTGTCCTATCACTGATAGGATAATGCCAAACTTCTGTCCCATGATCAGAGTCCAAGCCTGAACAGCTCTATGTGTCAATATTTCCTCAGTGTCATAGCGCCACCTACTGATTCACCATGAAACAGGAAGTACTTTGTAACTCCACTCTGCATTATCCAACCGGCTCCGAACTACTGACCTATGGTCACAATCCTGACCTGCACAGCTCCATATATTAATATTAGTGCAGGGTCATAGCGCCACCTACTGATCAGTGTGATAATTAAGTAGTTGTAATATTGTCCAATTGACACAAAATTGCTCACGCTACATCAGAGCCCCTACTTGAACAGATCTATTAGTCTGTATGTAATAATAGTGATGGCGCCACTTACTGGCAACAGGAAGTATGCTTTGTTTTACAACTATCATTCGATTCACATAAAATGTTCACAGTGTGATGTGCAATTGATAGCGTGGACCGTAATGAACAATTAGCAAGGATCGACATCGCGTGACAGACGCAGGAAGTGAAGCGTTTATCCTTGCCACAGTGCGCAAAATGCATGCAACGCGGAGACGTGCGCTTGGTCATTGATCGCTCTCTCCACTAACCGCAACAGGCTTCAAAATGCCTGTGCTCGGGCCCGTTAGTGCTACAACGTAGCCCTAGTTGTTATTATATTTTTACAGAAATAACATTAACGCATCTCTTTTATTGAACATTAAACTGAATTAAGTGGGAGGATGCAATTGGGACTGAACAAAGGATCACAATGCACAGCCACTTTCAAACAGCATAGAGTCTACTGATTAATTTTAGATGAATTAATATCCAATATCAAGTTGAATTGAGCTGATTTGACCTGCTAGTTCTTTTCTATAACCAACAGTAGCCTCTGCAGCCACAAGTGTTAATTAATTGTGTGGAGCTCAGAGTCTGAGCAGATAAGTTGTTTTCATGTACACAAAACAAAGCTCATCAGTCTCCTGATTGGAGCGCTGTCTCCGTAGTCCCACTCACTGAACTGAAACCAACCGTTCACAGTCCTCATGATCCCCAGCTGCCCAAACCTGAATAACAAACACATCTTACTCTGCTTGGAATTCTTGATATTATTAAAGTTTCCTTGGTGAATATCAGAGATAAAGGTTGGTTTTTAATGACTTCCAGTTTAATGACTTCCCTTTTTTTTTCACTGATCTACAGCTCAACATTACCCTTGAGGTTACTGCACCTGATTCTGGTAGTTTAAGCTACTGATTATTACAAAGTTATCACTCAGTCACTTCCTGCGGGAAAACGTACCCCTCACCAAAGTTACAGAACAGGTGTTGGGGTTACAGAGTGGGAATGACACAAGCAACATTCTCCCTTTACAAATCAGTGTCATCAAAATGATCTGGAGGCTGTGATTTTAAAGTACATTTCTTTCATGGTGTTGACCTTAACTGTCCAGTGCATTATTGATACTCTTGTTGACATCCCGAGCAACTTGCACCAATACGTCCAAATCATTTTTCCCATTCACAAACTGCTCTCACTGTAGATGCCACTTCTGTTTCCCTAAAATGGCAGCCTATTTATCATTTTGATGGTTCACTGTCCGGCTGTAATCTCCACTCCTCACCCCTATTGCTCTACAACCTTGGCAAGTGAGAACTACCCTTGATAAATGTGTAACTGACTGATAGAGAATCCAGCACAGCAAGTTCAAGAATAATGCTGTACTGTAGATAAGTCATTTTCAATCAGCATTTATTTCTAATATTCAGCCAGGAAACTTTTGAAATATGAAGAATTCTGAACAGAGATTGGTGAATATTTTTCAGTGGAGGCTCCACTGGTTCATCCGGGGATCAGTTCAGTGAGTGTGACAACGAGGTCAGAGCTCCACTCGACAAATTATTAGGCTTTGCTTTTTCTCTACATGAAAACCATTTCATTGCTCATTGATATGGAGCTGAACAGAATTAATGGCCATGTGTGGCAGCAGAGGGCGCTATTAATCAGTCAAAGTGACATACTGTTGCTTTAAGTTTTATATCATGCCTCCCAAATACTGCAGTTTTGGAAACTATAGCACATGATGTTACAGGGACATACAGTTTACATAGCAAATGTATCCTATACCATTTTACATGATACAAGTCTATTATAAAAAGACAATAATAAATAAATAAAAATAAAAAAGATAATAAAAGGTTGTAGGGGTTTAACCTGATTTAGTAAATAACTAGTTTGACTAAGATATTCACTGGCTTACAATCAGCTGATGCAACCCACTCCTACATGGTGGAAAGAATATTCATGTTACACACAAAACAAAGGATTCCAATCCGATGCTCTTAATAGAGCAACACTTTTGTATATGAAAGTATTTTGTCATATCAAAGTCAAAGAACCGTGCATTGAAATCCACTGCAGTGTAACAGCTTGTAAACACAAACCCCCATTTGAACTGGCGTCGGTGCAACAACATTGTCAAACCTGTAAAAATCAAGGCTTTCAACATAATTGAAAAAACATTGAAAACACATTTTCAGCATTGTCTGTCATGTGTAATATTCCAAGTGTGTGGATGCTGACAAACCTGGTGCTGAGAAAACCTTTGGACTGTGTGAGGTTAAACACATGGGAGATATTCCCCCAGCGTCAGTGTCTCATGCTCACAGATGAAAAGTGACTGACCCTAGTCTGCCTCTAATTTGAAGGCAGACTCGTTCGTTTGAACTGCAGATCTGTAGAAAGTGACGTGCTGCGTTTCGCTCACTTTTAATATGCAGTGTTGCGATGAGGAGGTTCGGTTACACTACGGTGAACATGGAAGGTTGTTGATGCAGTGCTGCACCGGAGTATTAAAAGTACGGTGAGAAATGAAGTAGTAAAAAGTATACTGAGAAATTAACAACCCCCACCTAGTACTTAATGCAAGTATTTAACCTTTAACTACCTCCCTTAATGTCACCATGTCCCAGATAAGGGTCACAGCAAATCAAAGAGAAGATGTGAACGTAATGTGGAGCAATGCTGCCACCATCTGGTGGTATAGAGAACAACAAGAGAGTGAAAATACTAAGTGGAAATCTTCCAGAGGAATGAGCCCCTTCAAAGGGATAACGTGTTAATGTGCCAAAGCAGTAGTTTCCTCCTTTGAGTCACATCCCTCCCCTAGCGGATCCTAAGATAAACCTGGGGATTGAACAGACATTGTCTCTGTAGCACCCAACTTTTTCCCTTTGATCAACTATTTTTGTGATTCATAAGAAAAGGTAAACATCTTCTAAAATTCCGTTTTTGTCTTTTATTTGATAGTACAAGAACAGTAAGCTATTGAATTATGTAAATTTAAAACAGCCTGAAAAACTGAGCGGAACTGGGGGTGTGGTTTTGTACCATGGGGAGGTCTGATTGAGCACAGGTGTTCTTCGTTGGCAAATCGCTCTCTCCCCTTTAACAGCAGTGGTGCCATGGACACGCAGAGACGCTCCCACACTGTTAGCTGATAAAGACAGAAAGGAGCTGTGGGTGAAAAGTATTTAACAACAAAACGTTTGTGTGGAGACTAACAAGTCTCAGCGTGTCACTTACGACGGAACCAACCAGTAGCAGCCTCACCTGTTTCTTATTTTTGGGTAAATAGAAATGCAATTTCTGGGAGGAAATCCATCTGTGACTCATTTTGTCTCTCTTTTGTGTACATATTTTTTATATATTGTGGCAATAGTGGAAGAAAGGGGATTCAGACAAAGAATTTGATCTTGGCTCCCAACCTGTACCCCATACTATGCAAGGCAGAGGGGAAACTTCAAATAAACCGTGATTGGACCTTATCGAAGAAACCGTACCCAACAGTCAAGGTGGCTATATCATTAGTAAACTTAAAACTTGACTTAAAACTATCCATAAACAACCACATGGACCAGGTCAGAACATGATCACTACATTGCAGCCACAATAGCTGTGTCTCAATTCAGGGGCCACGTCCTTTAGAGGACCCGGTCTATGCAGCCGATGTTAGTTGCATCCTTCATCTGCCACCGACACCCAAAATAACACAGTCTGGTCTTTTCAATACATACCAGCTTGTCCCGCCCCCTTCTCTGATTAATTAAAGATGTTTTAAAATATGTGTTACCTGTTTAGTTGAGTACTTAAATTTAAAATTAAATTGTTTTGATGTTTATGCCTCGCACTTTCTGCCAATATTTCTTTGAGAAACAGTTGATCGCAGGATTGCAATATAATTATGTTAGGCCGAGGAGGATCCGTTGAAGTGACGTCTCCGTCGCTCGGGGGGGGACACATTTGTCGGCCGCATTTGGAGGAGCCTTCGAATTGGGAAAGTCTAGTCGCGCCACTATGACACAATTGCTCTTCGAATGCAGCCTCCAAAGGATGTGACCCCCAAATTGAGACACGGCTATTTAACAAGGACACTTAGTCCCAGGAGCCTTTACACCCGTACTGTCCAATCAGAGCGGCTCACAGAGCGCTGCAATAGAATGTCTGCATTGTTATTAAAGTTAATTCAAGACCTTGTGGATTTCAAGCAAAGTGGGACTCCTAAGTATAGTCCAACATGGAATGAGTTTAAAATGCAAGTGAAGTACTATGCAAAATATATCTGTGTTGTGTTGAAAGTGGGATCAGAAGCTATCATCATATGTGGTGTCATCCCCTCTGGAAAGGATTACAACAGACCACAGCACATGTCCTGTACACACTCACACGCCCATGGCCTGTGTGTGCTGAACCATAAATGCTCTGTTACAACCCGGCTCGACGGAAGTAACATAAAGTAGACAAACAAGGATTAAATATGAGAAAACTGGGTTTATTGTTACGAATGGTAATCAGACTGGTGAAAGGGAGCCATGCGGCCAGCCCTGCTTAGCTAACCCCCATGAGTGAAGCCTCCCAGGCTTTTAAGGCAGCAGCAGGTGCCAGGTAATGAGGAGAAGGAGGGGCTGAAGGAGGAGCTCCAGGAGCACTGCAAAACAAGGAGCAGATCTGCACATAACAGTGAATTATGTGTAGGAAGATAAATCTTGATTTTCATATGACAGAGCATGTACATTACAGCTGTCAATCAATCCATCCTGTCACTTCAGCTGCTTTCTATTGAATTTCTCCTGACACACGACACATACCAATGACATCCAGCCAGTCACATCTAACCCACGACTGTGTGTGTGTGTGTGTGTGTGTGTGTGTGTGTGTGTGTGTGTGTGCCTTGAGCCACTCACGGTGAGATAGCTCACATACTACAGATTATTTCACACACAGTTTAACGTCATGGAGCACATGTGAATTACAGTGGCACGGCCAACAGGGATTTCTGCTCTGGAGAAAGTCTATCGCAGCATCCAGTGGCAATCGCATTAGTATTACAGCTGTGTTCCATACAAGTGAAAAGAATTCTAGCCTGGATGCAGACTGAGCTCTGGAGCGCCAGGCAAAGCATCAAAGAAACATTTTACTCAGAAAAACCTGAGCAAACTCTTTTTGTTTTATTTCATTTATTTGTTTTGTGTTCACGTCAGTTAATTCATCACACTGAAAATATAGGAGCTACTGAGAATTACTCTCAAACAGATTATTTGCTTTCCTTCATTCGTTCAGTCATAACCACCATTGCGCCTCTTTTGTTTGGCAGAAATCGGTTATTCATTCCATTCTGTCTTGCAAAGTGGATTTCTACTAAACAGCACTTCCTCCTGTTTCAAATGAATCGTGAAAATGTTGACGAGGGAATTCGAAAATCCACTATTTTCTCCTGCTCTGTTTACAGACGAGTATGTTCCTCTTGTCTTTCTTCCTCCTGTTTATCCAGTTCAAGTTATCAATGGCTGACTGGTGTTAATTATCTTCAAAGTTATTTGTCAAGCAGCCATTTCCCCAGTTCTAGACCCTTTTGTCTGTTTCATAACATTCATATCATTGGAAATTCTGTTTCCTTGTCTCTGGGAAAATGTGATCAGTGTATTTCCTCCTACAAGATACATTCATAATTAACATGAACAAAGATTAATAACAGAGACAATGATTGCCATTGGGGCTGCAGATGTTGCTTGTCCCAAACTACAAAAGAAGTGAAAAATGTGAGACCAGAAATCATGAGGAAAACAAACGTGTGACATTTTGACTTTGACTTCATCTGCATCTACAGCATATTTAAAATTTCTTAAAGGGACAGATCAAGTTTTTGGGAAATATGCTTCCTTGTTGAGCATTATATGGTCAGATTGATATTATACTCATATCTCTACACCGTTAATGTATTACTCTGATATTTGCAGTACTACCGCAAATGTAGTACTAACCCTAACCCTAACTATGTTCTCGCAATGCTATACACAAACTGTGTGTGGAAAGAAATAAGAATAAAAAGAAACTCAAAATAAATCACCTTATTACAGCTAATGTTATCAAAGAAACTTGATTATATAACTTATCCAAATGGACGATAACATAAACAGAGTGAATGCAGTTCTAGAAAAACATTAAACTTATTCTGCTATCATTGTGTGGTGTTTGCTGGCCTCTACTGGGCCTAACCTGCCACAAATACACTCCTACTGCTGTTTCTATAGGTTTGGGCTGAAGTCCTAGCTCTAATAGTCATGATTCACCACATGGCTGTAGTGCTACTATATGTCAATGTGCTACCAGTACTGTTTATGGTAATATAATAATATATGACTGTAACATATTTACAATTATATGATGCAAACTATGATCATAAAATTGTGAATCAAGCTGTGGTGTCAGCGAACAGCCAAACAAACAGTTTTGTATCACAAGGACTCAACTCAAGAATGACCGGTTACTGCTCACGAAGTAGGTAAAGTTCACCGATTTCATTTCACCCTTCGTATCTGCGGCGCATGGAAAGTGCAGACTTGATGCCGCCAACCATCCTCCCATCTCTTGACTTGCAAAGCAAATCTCTTGTGGCAGGGCTAAAGTAAGCAGCATCACAGAGTGTGTTCCAGACCACACGGCACAGGAAGTGCTACTGAAACATTTAAAAACCAGCGAGTAATGTTCTACTGGATCTGACACGTGTGACAAAGGAAATGAAAATGTGGTCCACCTACCTTTGCGTTTCAGCAGCCGAGAGAATTAAATAGGCTTGTTGCACATCTATGAAGATGACAGCCAGACAAGCGAGGCTACTGCAAGTAACATCAGTGGAATTTTCAATGACAATGATTTAAAAATAGACTACGTTTCTATTTGTTTGCCTGACAATGTGTCTGTAATCCTTGGCTAACACAAGTGGGAGCGGCTGATTCAATGTGGCTGTTTATGTCACGTAATCCCTCATGTGAAGTGACAGGGTGCCCTGATGGAAAGAATTATTTCCTTTATTTTCATATCTCTGACTTAACTTAAATCTCAGAGAGATTTTAGGAAAATATGAACCAAACTTTGGTTGTGTCAAAAATTTGACAGTATATTTTTTTCCTGCCAAGAGTTGTTTGGAGGTTTTTCTGTGATCCCAGCAACCTCCAGAAATCAGCAGAACACAATATCACCATGGTTCGTGGTTCAGATAAAATATGGTGGTTAAGATGATGGAATGACTGCATCTTTTTCTGAATGACTTTGAATGGCAGCTGAATGTGGACATCTCTGTTGAAACAAGTAAATAACTATTTCATGGTCAAATTTGATTTTTTACTGACCCATCCATCCATCAACCTGCCCTGAGCCTTTTTCTCCTGTCACAAATACTAAAGCTATTAGAAGGGCTTTTCATTGAAACATAAATATAGATCACTTTGGACCACTCGCTCAATATCTGAATCTGTTCATGGTCAGACCATCTTTGCAGTCATCCTTTCCCTCATCTCTTTTCATCATCGCCAGGCTCAACAGCAGAGCTGTTGTTGTCTTCACCTTGTAAGCTTTGTAAGTTTGTATCTTGAGCTGTTTTTAGACAACTCTGCAGAAGGCCGAACAATGTGGTCTGGACTTTCCCTTTGACATATGAACAACACAGCAGGAGATTCTCCGCTCAGAGACATTCACAACAACACAGAAATCTCTGGAGCGTTGAGGTGAAGGGTTGTGCGACATACAGAAGACAGGGCGTCACATATTTCACTGCAGAGATCACATGTTTTCGTTTATAGCACATCGACATTGGTGTTGGCTCTCACCAAAAGCTCTCTTGACATATTTGTCAGTGTCTTCTACATGTATGGCTCATCTTTTTCATCCTGAGATATTTCTATTCATTTAGTTTTTTTTTCTGTTTTGCATCATTTTGTGTGTCAAAGACAAGGAGAAATCTAATCTATATGCTCACTTAAGCTGTTGTTGCATGATGTGAATGATGTGCTTCCTATGGTGTTTTACTGCCTCGTGCCGGTAATT